>NC_133232.1:12097297-12267297 GCF_040436345.1 Pagrus major
GCCTGATGGTCGATGGCAGTAGCATAAGCTGTATCTGAGTGAAAAAAGGTTTTTCACTGAGGTCTCCTAGCCTGAACTGGTTGAATTTGGATCTATTTGATGGCAAACAAGGTTTTTCCTGTCCTTTAATTCATTAAGGGTGAAAACTGGCTTATGTCAATTTTGAGCATGTCAGAGCGAGAAAAGCATCCTTTTGCACTGTGCAGTAGCATAAGCTGTATTTGAGTGAAAAAAGGTCTTTCAAACATGTTTCCTAGACTGAACTGATTGAATTTGGATCTATTTCATGGCAAACAAGGTTTTTCCTTTCTTTTAATTCATTAAGGGTGAAAACTGGCTTATGTCAATTTTGAGCGTTTCAGAGCGAGGGAAGCCTCTTTTTGCACTGTGCAGTAGCATAAGCTGTATTTGAGTGAAAAAAGGTCTTTCAAGCAAATTTCCTAGCCTGAACAGGTTGAATTTGGATCTTCTTGATGGCAAACAAGGTTTTTCCTGTCCTTTCATTCATTAAGGGTGAAAACTGGCTTATGTCAATTTTGAGCGTTTCAGAGCGAGGGAAGCCTCTTTTTGCACTGTGCAGTAGCATGAGCTGTATTTGACTGAAAAAGGGTCTTTCAAGCAAGTTTCCTAGCCTGAGCTGGTTGAATTTGGATCTATTTGATGGCAAACAAGGTTTTTCCTGTCCTTTATTTCATTAAGGGTGAAAACTGGCTTATGTCAATTTTGAGCGTTTCAGAGCAGAAAAGCGTCTTTTTGCACTGTGAAGTTCCTTAATCTGTATTTCACTGAAAAAAGGTTTTTCAAGGAATTTTCTTCGCCAGGAATATTTGAATTTGGATAAATATCATGGCAAACATGGTCTCCCTTGTTCTTTAATTCATTTGTGGTGAAAACTCACTCATGTCAATTTTGAGTGTTTCAGAGGGATAGAAGCTTCTTTTGGCAATGTGCAGTATTTCTACTGTGTATTTCTAATGTGATGTGTATTGCTACTTTGTATTTCCACAGTGTATTTGGACTGTGTGATGTGTATTTCTACAATGTATTTCTACCGTGTGCCATGTATTTCTAGTGTATGTGTACTGTGTGCTGTGTATTTCTACTGTGTATTTCTATTGTGATGTGTATTTCTACTGTGATGTGTATTTCTATTGTGATGTGTATTTCTACTGTGATGTGTATTTCTACTGTATATTTCTATTGTCTTTCTACTGTGTATTTTGACTGTGTGATGTTTATTTCTACTGTGTTTTTCTACTGTGTATCTATATTGTGATGTGTATTTCTACTGTGATGTGTATTTCTACTGTGCAATGTTTATTTCTACTGTGAATTTCTACTGTCTATCTCTATTGTGATGTGTATTTTTACTGTGATGTGTATTTCTACTGTGCAATGTTTATTTCTACCATGTATTTCTACTGTGTATCTCTATTGTGATGTGTATTTCAACTGTGATGTGTATTTGTATGGTGTATTTCTATTGTCTGCTCTGTATTTCTACTGTGTATTTCGACTGTGTGCTATGTATTTCTAGTGTATTTGTAATGTGTGCTGTGTATTTCTACTGTGTATTTCTATTGTGATGTGTATTTCTACTGTGTATTTCTATTGTCTGCTCTGTATTTCTACTGTATATTTCGACTGTGTGCTGTGTATTTCTACTGTGTATTTCGACTGCGTGATGTTTATTTCTACTGCGTATTTCTACTGTATATCTCTATTGTGATATGTATTTCTACTATGCGATGTGTATTTCTACTGTGTCTTTCTACTGTGTATCTCTGTTGTGATGTGTTTTTCTACTGTGTATTTCGACTGTGTGCTGTGTATTTCTACTGTGTATTTCGACTGTGTGATGTTTATTTCTACTGTGTATTTCTACTGTGTATCTCTATTGTGATGTGTATTTCTACTGTGATGTGTATTTCTACTGTGTATTTCTATTGTCTGCTCTGTATTTCTCCTGTTTTTCGACTGTGATATGTATTTCTAGTGTATTTGTACTGTGTGCTATGTATTTCTACTGTGTATTTCTATTATGATGTGTATTTCTACTGTGATGTGTATTTCTACTGTGTATTTCTATTTTCTGCTCTGTATTTCTACTGTGTATTTTGACTGTGTGCTGTGTATTTCTACTGTGTATTTCAACTGTGTGATGTTTATTTCTACTCTGTATTCCTACTATGTGCTGTGTATTTCTACAGTATATTTCTACTATGTACTGTGTATTTCTATAGTGTATTTCAAATTTGTGATGTGTATTTCCAATTTGTGCTCTGTATTTCTACAGTCTATTTCTACTGTGTGATGTGGATTGCTACTCTGTATTTCTAATGTGTGATGTGTATTTCTACAGTGTATAACTACTGTGTGATGTGTATTTTTTCTATGTATTTCTACTATGTACTGTGTATTTCTACTGTTTTCTGTGTATTTCTACTGTGTTATGTGTATTTCTACTTCGTGCTCTGTATTTCTACTGTGTATTTCTAATGTGTGCAGTGTATTTCTATTGTGTGACGTGTGTTACTACTGTGTATTTCTACAGTGTATTTGTACTGTGTGCTCTGTATTTCACTGAAAAAAGGTTTTTCAAGGAAGTTTCCTGCCCTGCACTGGTTGAATTTGGATCTATTTCATGGCAAACAAGGTTTTTCCTGTCCTTTAATTCATTAAGGGTAAAAACTGGCTTATGTCAATTTTGAGCGTTTCAGAATGAGAGAAGCCTCTTTCTGCACTGTGCAGTAGCATAAGCTGTATTTGACTGAAAAAAGGGTTTTCACTGAGGTCTCCTAGCCTGAAACAGTAGAAATACACATCACACAGTAGGAATACACTGTAGAAATACACAGTACATAGAAATACACTGTTGAAAAACAGAGCAAACAGTAGGAATACACTGTAGAAATACACAGCACACAGTAGAAATGCACATCACACAGTAGAAATACAGATCACACAGCAGAAATACACTGCAGAAATACATACTAGAAATACAGTGCACACAGTAGAAATGCAGGGCGGCTGTGGCTCAGTGGGGAGAGCAGGTGGTCGCTGGTTCGAACCCCGGCTCCCCTGGGCGGAACTGAGCCACATGCCGAAGTATCCTTGAGCAAGATACTGAACCCCGAAATTGCTCCTGACGCGCAGTTGGCACCCTGTGTGGCAGCCTCTGCCGTCAGAGGGCCCTGCGATGAGCTGGCGACTCGTCCAGGGATATACCCTGGCCTCCGCCCATATGAACACTGGATTTGGCCCCAGTAAGCCCCGCAACCCCCCGAAAGGGGGGATAAAGCGGCAACATTCCCGCGACCCTCACGGATATAGCGGTCAAGAAAATGAACTGAACTGAACTGAACAGTAGAAATGCAAAGTAGAAATGCACATCACAGAGTAGAAATACACTGTAGAAATACACATCACACAGTGGAAATACACTAGAAATACACAGCACAGAGTAGAAATACACATCACACAGTAGAAATACACTGCAGAAATACACATCACACAGCAGAAATACACTGCAGAAATACACAGCAGACAGTAGAAATACACATAACAGTAGAAATACACATCACTGTAGATATACACAGTAGAAGTACGCTGTAGAAATACACATCACACAGTAGAAGAACACAGCGCATAGTAGAAATACACAGTAGAAATACACGGCACACAATAGAAATACACAGAAGAAATACACAGCACACAGTAGAAATACACATCACAGTAGCAATACACAGAAATACACATCACACAGTAGAAATACACATCACACAGTAGAAGTACGCTGTAGAAATACACATCTCACAGTAGAAGTACGCTGTAGAAATACACATCACACAGTAGAAGAACACAGCACACAGTAGAAATACACGTCACACAATAGAAGTACGCAGTAGAAATAAACATCACACAGTAGAAAAACACAGCACACAGTAGAAATACAGAGAACAAAGTAAAAATAAACAATAGAAATACACATCACACAGTAGAAGTAGACTGTAGAAATACAGAATACACGTTAGAAATACACATCTCACGGTAGAAATACACTGTAGAAATACATAGCACATAGTAGATATAGACAGTAGAAGTACACAGCAAACAGTTGAAAAAAACAGTAAAAATACACAGTGGAAATACACACTAGAAATGAACATCACACAGGAGAAATACACATCAAAAAGTAGAAATACACAGTAGCGATACACAACACACAGTAGAAATACACAGTACAGAGATGAAATACACATCACACAGTAGAAGTACACAGCACACAGTAGAAAAACAGAGTAGAAATAGACATCTCACAGTCGAAATACACAGTAGAAATACACAGCACACAGTTGAAATACACAGTAGAAATACACATCACAATAGAAATACACATTAGAAATAATCACAGCACAGTACAAATACACTAGAAATACAGAGCACACAGTAGAAATACACCGTAGAAATACTTATCACACAGTAGAAATACACCGTAGAAATACATATCACACAGTAGAAATAACCAGCACACAGAATAAATACCCAGTAGCAATAAACATAACACTGTAAAAACACTGTACACCGTATGAAAACACAGTACATAGTATAAATACACATTACACCGTATACATACACAGTACACAGTATAAATACACTGTACACAGTGTAAATACACAGCACACAGTAGAAATACAGAGAACAAAGTAAAAATAAACAATAGAAATACACATCACACAGTAGAAGTAGACTGTAGAAATACAGAATACACATTAGAAATACACATCTCACGGTAGAAATACACTGTAGAAATACATAGCACATAGTAGATATAGACAGTAGAAGTACACAGCAAACAGTAGAAAAAACAGTAAAAATACACAGTAGAAATACACACTAGAAATGAACATCACACAGGAGAAATACACATCAAAAAGTAGAAATACACAGTAGCGATACACATCACACAGTAGAAATACACAGCACAGAGATGAAATACACATCGCACAGTAGAAGTACACAGCACACAGTAGAAAAACAGAGTAGAAATAGACATCTCACAGTCGAAATACACAGTAGAAATACACAGCACACAGTTGAAATACACAGTAGAAATACAGAGCACACAATAGAAATACACAGTAGAAAAACACATCACAGTAGAAATACACATTAGAAATACACAGCACAGTACAAATACACTAGAAATACAGAGCACACAGTAGAAATACACCGTAGAAATACATATCACACAGTAGAAATAACCAGCACACAGTATAAATACCCAGTAGCAATAAACATCACACTGTAAAAACACATTGTAATAATACACAGTAGAAATACAGAGCACACAGTAAAAAAAACACATCACACTGTAGAAATACACATTAAAAATACACTGCAGAAATAGACATCACACCGTAGAAATACAATGTAGAAATAGACATCACACAGTAGAAATACACTGTAAAAATACACAGCACACAGTAGAAAACAACATCACACAGTCAAAATACACAGTAGAAATACACATCACAGTAGAAATACACAGTAGAAATACACAGTAGAAATACACATCACACAGTAGAAATACACAGTACATAGTACTATACTCTGTAGAAATAGACATCACACAGTAGAAATACACTGTAGAAATACAGAGCACACAGTAGAAATACACAGTAGAAATACACATCACACAGTAGAAATACACATCACACAGTAAAAATACACAGCACATAGTAGAAATACACAGTAGAAGTACACAGCACACATTAGAAATACACAGTAGAAATACACAGCACACAGTAGAAAAACACAGCAGAAATACACATCACACAGCAGAAATACACATCACAGTAGAAATACACTGTAGAAATACATATCACACAGTAGAAATACAATGTAGAAATAGACATCATACAGTAGAAATACAGAAATACACATCATACAGTAGAAATACAGAAATACACAGCACACAGTATGAATACAAATCACACAGTTGAAATACACATTACACAGTAGAAATACACAGTAGAAATACACATCATGCAGTAGAAATAAACTGTAGAAATACAGAGCAGAGTAGAAATACAGAGCACACAGTAGAAATACACAGTAGAAATACACATCACAGTAGAAACACATAGTAGAAATACACTGTAGAAATACATATCACACAGTAGAAATACAATGTAGAAATACACATCATACAGTAGATATACAGAAATATACAGCACACAGTATGAATACAAATCACACAGTTGAAATACACATTACACAGTAGAAATACAGAGCACACAATAGAAATACACAGTAGAAATACACATCACAGTAGAACTACGGAGTAGAAATACACAGTACATAGTTGAAATACACTGTAGAAATACACATCACACAGTAGAAATACACTGTAGAAATACACATCACACAGTAGAAATACACATCATAGTAGAAATACACAATAGAAAGACACTGTAAAAATATGCATCACACAGTAGAAATACACTGTAGAAATAGAGCACACAGTAGAAATACACTGTAGAAATACACGTCACACAGTAGAAATACACATCACACAGTAGAAATACACATTATAGTAGAAATACACAATAGAAAGACACTGTAAAAATATGCATCACACAGTAGAAATACACAGTAGAAATACACATCATGCAGTAGAAATAAACTGTAGAAATACAGAGCAGAGTAGAAATACAGAGCACACAGTAGAAATACACAGTAGAAATACACATCACACAGTAGAAATACACATCACAGTAGAAACACATAGTAGAAATACACTGTAGAAATACATACCACACAGTAGAAATACAATGTAGAAATACACATCATACAGTAGATATACAGAAATACACAGCACACAGTATGAATACAAATCACACAGTTGAAATACACATTACACAGTAGAAATACAGAGCACACAATAGAAATACACAGTAGAAATACACATCACAGTAGAACTACACAGTAGAAATACACAGTACATAGTTGAAATACACTGTAGAAATACACATCACACAGTAGAAATACACTGTAGAAATACACATCACACAGTAGAAATACACATCATAGTAGAAATACACAATAGAAAGACACTGTAAAAATATGCATCACACAGTAGAAATACACTGTAGAAATAGAGCACACAGTAGAAATAAACTGTAGAAATACACATCACACAGTAGAAATACACATTATAGTAGAAATACACAATAGAAAGACACTGTAAAAATATGCATCACACAGTAGAAATACACTGTAGAAATAGAGCACACAGTAGAAATACACTGTAGAAATACACATCACACAGTAGAAATACACATCACACAGTAGAAGTACACAGCACATAATAGAAATACACAGTACAAATACACAGCAGAAAACATATCACACAGCAGAAATATACAGTAGAAATACACATCACAGTAGAAACACAGTAGAAATACACAGTACATTGTAGAAATACACTGTAGAAATACACATCACACAGTAGAAATACAATGTAGAAATACACATCATACAGTAGAAATACAGAAATACACAGCACACAGTTTGAATACAAATCACACATTTGAAATACACATTACACAGTAGAAATACACATCATACAGTAGAAATAAATACAGAGCACACAGTAGAAAAACAGTACAAATACAAAGTAGAAATACACAGCACACATTAGAAATATACAGTAGAAATACACATCACAGTAGAACTACACAGTAGAAATACACATCACACAGTAGAAATACACTGTAGAAATACAAATCATACAGTAGAAATACACTGTAGAAATACAGAGCACAGTAGAAATACACAGTAGAAATACACAATAGAAATACACTAAAAATATGCATCACACAGTAGAAATAAAGCACACTGTAGAAATACACATCACACAGTAGAAATACACTGTAGAAATACAGAGCACACAGTAGAAATACACATCACACAGTAGAAATACACAGCACATATTAGAAATACACAGTAGAAGAACACAGCGCACAGTAGAAAAACACAGTAGAAATACACATCACACAGTAGAAATACACAGCACATAATAGAAATAGACAGTAGAAGAACACAGCACACAGTAGAAATACACTGTAGAAATACACCGCACACAGTAGAAATACACTGTAGAAATACACAGCACACAGTAGAAATACACATCACAGTAGAAATACACTTTAGAAATACACAGTACATAGTACTATACTTTGTAGAAATACACATCACACAGTAGAAACACACTGTAGAAATACAGAGCACACAGTAGAAATACACATTACACAGTATAAATACCCAGTACACAGTATAAATACACTGTACACCGTATAAAAACACAGTACATAGTAAAAATACACATTACATCGTATACATACACAGTACACAGTATAAATATACTGTACACAGTGTAAATACACAGTACACAGTATAAATACACTGTACACAGTATAAAAACACATTACACCGTATACATACACAGTACACAGTATAAATACACATTATACTAATTATTAATCATTTAATTATACTCTATAAGAAAACTATAGGAGGAAGCTGGAGTGGAAACTTCAGCAGAATAACATGAGAGGTCTGGAAAGGAATGAGGACCATCACTGGATTCAGGTCAGCTGGCAATAGAGGAGTTGAAGGCAGTGTGGACCGGGCCAACAAACTCAATTTGTTTTTTAACAGATTTGATACTGAGACCCCTGCAACCCCTGATAACACCACCATCAATCCTACTGCTGTCTACCAACTACCACCTTCTCCCCCCCTTCCTCCTCCTTACAGCCTTTCATCCTCCTGTGAGATCCCTCCCCACTCCTCCTCCCCTGGTCTCCAAACTCACTACACACTACAACCAATTGACTCTACACCTCACCCTCCCCTACCTGTCACCTCTACAGTGAACATCACAGCTGACCACGTTAGGAGACAGCTGGTGAAACTCCACTCGGGCAAGGCTGCGGGTCCTGATGGTGTCAGCCCCAAGGTGCTCAGAGCCTGTGCCCCCCAGCTATGTGGAGTACTTCACCGAGTCTACAGAGGGTCCCTGTGATGTGGAAGACATCCTGCCTTGTCCCTGTGCCGAAGACGACGCGTCCTGGTGGCTTCAAGGACTACAGACCTGTGGCACTGACCTCCCACATCATGAAGACTCTGGAGAGACTCGTCTTGGAGCAGCTCCAGCCATTGGTCAGTCCATGATGTGGTGGTCAGCCACAGGAGTACATTCAGCACTAGACTGATCCCACCAAGATGCACCACAAAGCACCACAGGAAATCATTCCTGCCTGTGGCTATCAAACTGTTTAATTCCTCGCTCTGAGTGTGGTATTATTGCTATGTATATACAGGGTATATACAGAAATTCTTAAGTTGAATTTAATACCTTTTAATACCTTTTTTAATACCTTCACAATATTTTTTAATACCAACATGACTTCAAGCTGCAACTGTAGTGGCAACCTTTCGAACTTCAGTGTTGGGGGTAACTAATTATAAGTTACTTAACTTTCTGAGTGAATAAGTGTAGTAATGCTTACAATTCAAATCAAGTACCTATTATTACTTTTTTACTTTGTTACTTTTTTACCTCAATAAAAACACTGACCTATACACAATTATTTGTTATTTTATCCTAACCCAAGACAAAAAATTATTTCATTGTTATGTGTAGGAAGAGCACACACCACTTCTCCAGCGCTACACTGTCTTTCACTATCATTCTATCTCAATTGACAAAATGACAAATGAAAATCAGAAAAGGTTTAAAAAGTTTAAAAACAGAAATGTTTAATTAAAGGACTTCTGTAAAAAGTAAAGTGACGAGTATATAAAATAATTATTCCTTTCCAAAAGGAGTAAGGTAGCAGTAAGGGGAGAGAGAGAGAGAGAGAGAGAGAGAGAGAGAGAGAGAGAGAGAGGCATAGAGTTTGCTGTCTGACGTCTGTCGTAGGTCTGCTCACGGTGCTGGTAGGCGATGGGGTCGGGTGCAATGTACATCGGGCAGTAGGCGAAGGGGGGGACCTGGGTGTCCTGACCCCCAGCTTTGCAGACTAGCTCTCGGTACGTGGAATGTCACCTCTCTGGCGGGGAAGGAACCGGAGCTGGTGCAGGAGGTAGAGCGGTACCAACTAGATATAGTTGGGCTCACCTCCACACACAGCACCGGTTCTGGAACCAAACTCCTTGAGAGGGGCTGGACTCTCTCCTTTTCCGGGTTGCCCAGGGTGAGAGGCGCCGGGTGGGTGTGGGGATACTCACAAGCCCCCGGCTGAGCGCTGCTGTGTTGGAGTTCTCCCCGAGGGACGAGAGGATTGCCTCCATGCGACTGCAGGTCGCTGGGGGGAAGGCTCTGACTGTTATCTGTGCGTATGCACCGAACAGCAGCTCAGAATACCCGGCCTTCTTGGAGTCCTTGGGTGGTGTCCTGGAAGGGGCTTCGCCTGGGGACTCCATAGTTCTTCTGGGGGACTTTAACGCTCACGTGGGTGACGATGGGGAAACTTGGAGGGGGGTGATTGGGAAGAACGGCCTGCCCAATCTGAATCCGAAGAGTGTTTTGTTATTGGACTTCTGTGCTAGTCATGGATTGGCCATAACAAACACCATGTTCGAGCATAGGGTGGCTCATAACTGTACCTGGTACCAGGCCACCTTAGGCCAAAGGTCGATGATAGACTTTGTGGTCGTATCATCGGACCTGCGGCTGTATGTCTTGGACACTCGGGTGAAGAGAGGAGCGGAGCTGTCAACTGATCACCACCTGGTGGTAAGTTGGATCAGGTGGCGGGGAGGCTGCCGGACAGACCTGGGAAACCCAAACGGGTAGTGAGGGTGAACTGAGAACGTCTGGCAGAGGCCCCGGTCCGTCAGGTCTTCAACTCCCACCTCTGGAAGAACTTTTCGCTCATCCCAGGGGAGACTGGGGACATGGAATCCAAATGGACCATGTTCAGAGCCTCCATTGTAGAGGCGGACTCCAAGAGCTGTGGTCAGACGTCATCGGCAACCCAAGGACCCGCTGGTGGACACCGGTGGTGAAGGAAGCCGTCAAGCTGAAGAAGGAGGCCTTTCAGGCTTGGCTGGCCCAGGGGTCTCCTGAAACAGCAGACTGGTACCGGGAGGCCAGGAGGGCTGCAGCTTTGGTGGTCACTGAAGCAAAAACCTGGGTGTGGGAGGAGTTCGGTGTGGCTATGGAGAGGGACTTTCGGTCGGCCTCAAGGAAGTTCTGGCAAACCATCCGGCAGCTCAGAAAAGGGAAGCGGGCCTCAGCCCAGGCTGTTTTCAGTCGGGGAGGGGACCTGCTGAACCAGACTGGGGATATCGTCGGGCGGTAGAAGGAACACTTTGAGGACCTCCTGAACCCGACTAACACGTCCTCTGTAACTGAGGCAGAGTCTGAAGACTCGGGGGAAGACTTGTCCATATCCCTGGCAGAGGTCACTGAGGTAGCCAAGAAGCTCCCCAGTGGCAAGGTGCCAGGGGTGGATGAGATTCGCCTCAAGATGCTGAAGGCTCTGGACATTGTTGGGCTGTCATGGCTGACACATCTTTGCAGTGTCGCGTGGAGGTCGGGGATGGTACCTCTGGAGTGGCAGACCAGGGTGGTGGTTCCCATTTTTAAAAAGGGGGACCGGAGAGTGTGTGCCAATTATCGGGGTATCACACTACTCAGCCTCCCTGGGAAAGTTTATTCCAGGGTGTTGGAAAGGAGGGTCCGTCCGATCGTCGAACCTCTGATTCAGGAGGAACAATGCGGATTCCATCCTGGCCGTGGAACAGTGGATCAGCTCTTTACCCTTGCAGGCTTGCTGGGGGGGTCATGGGAGTTTGCCCATCCAGTCTTAATGTGTTTTGTGGACTTGGAGAAGGCCTTCGACCGGGTCCCTCGGGGAGTTCTGTGGGGGGTACTGAGGGAGTATAGGGTACCGGGGCCGTTGGTACGAGCTATCCGGTCCTTGTACGACCAAAGTGAGAGTTGTGTCCGTATACTCGGCACAAAGTCGAATACGTTTCCAGTGGGTGTTGGACTCCGCCAGGGCTGCCCATTGTGTCCGATCCTGTTTGTGATATTCATGGACAGGATCTCAAGGTGCAGCCATGGTGAGGAGAGTGTCCGGTATGGGAACCTCAGAATTGCGTCTTTGCTTTTTGCGGATGATGTGGTTCTGTTGGCATCTGAGGCCATGGTTCTCTGCCGGAAAACGGTGGATTGCCCCCTCCGGTTGGGGATTGAGCTCCTGACCCAAGCGAAGGAGTTTAAATATCTCGGGGTCTTGTTCACGAGTGATGGGAGAATAGAGCATGAGGTGGACAGACGGCTTGGTGCAGCGTCTGCAGTATTGCGGGCGTTGTGCCGGGCTGTCGTGGTGAAGAGGGAGCTGAGCCGCAAGGCAAAGCTCTCGATTTACCAGTCCATCTATGTTCCAACCCTCACCTATGGTCACAAGCTGTGGGTAGTGACCGAAAGAACGAGATCGCGGATACAAGTGGCTGAAATGAGTTTCCTCTGTAGGGTGGCTGGGCTCAGCATTAGGGATAGGGTAGGGAGCTCAGACATCCGGAGGGAGCTCGGAGTAGAGCCGCTGCTCCTTCGCGTTGAGAGGAGCCAGTTGAGGTGGTTCGGGCATCTGATTAGGATTCCTCCTGGGCGCCTCCCCATGGAGGTTTTCCGGGCATGTCCAACTGGGAAGAGACCCCGGGGCAGACCCAGAACTCGCTGGAGAGACTACATATCTCATCTGGCCTGGGAACGCCTCAAGATCCTCCCGGAGGAGCTGGAAAGTGTTGCTGGGGAGAAGGAAGTCTGGAGCTCCCTACTGAGCCTGCTGCCACCGCAACCCGACCCCGGACAAAGCGGAAGTTGATGAGATGATGAGATAAATACACAGTACACAGCATAAAATCACAGTAAACAGTATAAATACACAGTACACAGTATACATACACAGTACACAGTATAAATACCCAGTACACAGTATAAATAGACAGCACACAGTATAAATACACAGTACAAAGTATAAATACAAAGTACAAAGTATAAATACACATTAAACAGTATAAATACACAGCACACAGTATAAATACACAGTACACAGTATACATACAGTACTCAATAGAAATACACAGTACACAGTATAAATACACTGCACACAGTATAAATAAACAGCATAGATATACAGTACATTTACATTTACATTTACATTGACATTTAGGGCATTTAGCAGACGCTTTTGTCCAAAGCGACTTACAATAAGTACATTTGTCACAAGAAAGAAACCACAACATATCACCGTTGATAAAGTAGAAAAGATACACTGTAAAAAAAAACTGTAAAAAAAACGGTCAATGACTGGCAGCTACGGCTGCCAAACAAAAAACGTAATATTAAAGTAAAACATCCTACATATATAGATTTTTCCTAAATTATTACAATGAAACACCTTTAATAAAGTGACAATGCTAAGAGTTCTGCAGAAAAATACCGTTATTTTATAGATTTTTCCTAAATTATTACAATCAAACACCTTTAATAAAGTGACAATGTTAAAAGTTCTGCAGAAAAATACTGTTATTCTACAGATTTTTCCTAAATTATGATCAAACACCTTTAATAAGCCTTAAAAGCCACCTTAGAAAAACAGTCAAATGACTGGCAGCTACGACTGCCAAACAAAAACCCTAAATATTTTCACTGTGTCAATTAAAGTAGGGTGGGGAACTTAATTACAAATGAAATACACACCACTGTTGATTCTAAAACCCTTAATTTAATGTATTGAGTTGTAAATTTACAATATCAACCAATTATTCACAAACAGTTCTTCAGAGCCCCCCAGGAGGAATTGAAATACTAAAAATTCTATTTCTCCATATGTGTATCTTGTCTGTTAACCGGACTATCATGATGAGGTCATGATTTCACCTTTGAAACAGGTGGAGAGCTTTTGGGCTGAGGGGGTTGTGGTCTGTTGTTTTTTAGCTTGTATTTTCCGTTTCAGTTTTGTTTTCCACAATATTCTCCTGACCCTTGGGGGCTCTGTATACTGTAGTTCTGATAATATTTGTAGTATTTGTGGACAAGCATTACATTCTTGATTTAGAACCCTGAATATACAGTGTACTATTAAGTAAAATCAAAACATACCACAAAAGGTCAATAAACTGTACCAGAAGTGACAATGCAACGTAGCAGATAAAGAAGAATCCTCCTCCAAATTGCCAGTAATCAGCTGGATCTTTGGTGCATCTGGGGGTGTGGGGAAGGGGAAAAGACAAAGTAAGGTCCACTGAAAAGTCCTTACTATAAAAAGTAGGATTTATTTATTTATTTTATTTTTTTTACCATTTATTTAAACAACCAGGAAGAGTTTGCTTTGCTTTGTTTGGGGTGTGGCTCAATTCAAACAGGCTCAAGAAATAATTTGTCTCTCACCATTGACTGCCATACAAACCTTTTCTGAAATAAGGTCCCATGGGGCACACTGGAAGGAGCGTGACTTCGGCTCTCTATTATTTTAGTAAAACTATTTACAAATGTGTGCGGAGAGTTGTGTCTGTATCTCAATTTGTGTGTGTGTAATCAGATTGTAAATGTGAAAAAGAATCACACAAATCACCACACACATTTGCAAATCTACCGCGGCAGAAGTGTGGCAAAAGTCACGTGTGAAAAGACAGCAAACTGAGAGGCCCATGTGAGTTGTAACTGATGACTTGTCTGTATTTCCAGCTCTTGGAGCAAAATACTTAGACTTTTCTGCCAACACTTTTAAAGATTTGTCTACACTTACAGATCTCCATCATAATGTAAGGGATAGTGGATAACATTGACCAATATCTTGTCTTATATTGCAGTTGATACTTACTGATGGTAGACTTGTCTCTCCATTGGGTGCCTGTTCTCTGCCATAAACCTTGTTCCAATGCTTGGTCTACAAAAAATATAAGCAAATTTCTCATCATTAGCAGTTATCAGTGTTGGAGATGAGAATGTAATAAATATTCAGAAATAAACAGGCAGTTACACATACATAACACACATACATAAGGCCAAATATAACATCTCTGTAACATCTCTCCAAGACAAGTATAAGCCTTATCATATACTGTATTTCTGTGTAATTTAGAGGGGAGCTGATGTAAAGCAGTTTGATATCAAAGTCCAGTGTGTCATATTTAGTGGTATTTAGTCCATATAGGGGACCTGACAGAAATGGAATATAATATTCATACGCTGTTTTTCTTAGCATATAACTGCATGAACATAAGAATCGGGGCGGCTGTGGCTCAGGGGGTAGAGTGGTCGTCTAATCAGATGGTTCAATCCCTGACTCCTCCTGTCCACAAGTTGAAGTGTCCTTTGCTCCTGATGGTTGTGAACTGCCTGGTCACCTGTCGACATCATGTTTATCTTTCTTCTACTAATTTCTCAACTACTTGAACAACACCAAATGAGAGATGAGGATGGTAGTTATGCTAAGCAGGCACAGTCATTCAATCTCTTAGACTGATCAGGATTTTTTAATGGGGCAAATAGTATGATTTATGTAAATAACTTGAAAACATTCACATCTTTTATTGTCTTAGAATGACCTGTAGTATAGGCTGTATATATAAATTACTTACCTTTCCCTCTGACAATCATCACCTTGCCTCGATGAGCGTCTCTGGAATTAGAATAAGAAGTATCAGTGAATTTATATAGTATGTATATAAGTACATGGAACTTCATATAAATTTTTATTCATTCTAACTTGGATGTATTGCTAGGTATTCATTAAGTGAATAAAATATCCATTAATCAAACAGTTGCATTTTGGCTGGTAAAACAAGGTGTGAAATAGGTCCATCTAAAGCTGATAAGGGTGGGATAGGCAGGGAACATACACACAAAAGTTTCCAGTGTTGTTTTAATGTACAGTAAAATGTACATTTCATTAATTTACATTTAATTTAATTTAATGTACATTTACAGTCAGCATATAGAGAAAAACTCCCCCATGAATTAATGTTAACTTACTGCTATTAAAGTAATGTAAGACAGACATTGGTTCAAGGCAGACACTTGAGGATGTCACCTTGGTCTTTGGGAAACAGTGATCAACATTCTTCACTATTTTCTGACAGATACGACAGCTATACGATGTAACGTAACGTGTACTCTGCTGCTCACATCATGTTCACGTATTAGACATTTACACCTTGTTTTCCTGGCTGAGTTGTGCCACTGCTTTACTTCTTCTGGATCATCACTGACCTTTTCATAATATCATTTTAAGTAATCATACGAAGATGCCGTATTAATGGTGAAGGCAGAGTCTGAGGTAGTGCTGCTGCCTTCATTTGTTTTTGTCTCGCCTGGAAGGCTCTATGGAAATCTGGCACTCTCTTGAACGAAGTTAAACTGTGAGGGAGCACCGTTCAAAAACGCCAGAATGAACGCGTTCACAATAACGTTCAGGCAGAAATACAGTACGTTCAGTTCACATTTGCCCAAAATATGAACGAGTTCATGAACGATCAAGAAAGAGAGAATGGGTTACTAACATAACGTTAATGACATGACAAAGACTCGCTGCCTGCAAACAGAACAGACAAAACCTCTCATTTAAACCACATTAAATATTAAAATCATGAATCAGGCCAACAAGCTAACTAACGTTGTCACCTGTCATTTTTGTTAATTTAACGTTACTTAAAGGTTAGCTAATCTGTTTGAAAACACCATCACTGTAAGTAACAATAACAGGGAAATGTTTTCTTACCTGATATGGCAGGAAAACAGTTATAACCGTGAAGTTCACTTAATGTTAGCTGACCAAATAGATCCGTCTGACCCTTCAACTGCGTCCATACTCCACTTTTTTGTTCTCCGTTGAAATCCCACAACTCCAACTCCAAAAAAACATGGCAAGCAGATGTAAAATAATCCAGGTAATAATACAGGTTATCCATTCAGATAGCCCGACTGACGCTAGCGCAGTACCGTACCCATTCAAACTGACGTATTTTCAAAAAAGAAGGCGCACACAGTTGTCATTGGCCAGTTGTCTTGATGACAGCCACATCAACCAATCACGTTCAAAGCAACGTGGCGAGACAGCCAATAGCAATTGTATCAGCGTGGCATCGTTTTTTTATCAAGAAAAGATTATAAAGAAAAGAAATGTTTATTTATTTTTATTTGTAGGCTGATATATTCAATTACATAAGCATCTCTTTCTCTCTCTGTCACACACGATCTACTGTATTATGTGTAAAGCACTATATAAACAAAGGTGAGTTGACTTCACTTGAACCCTTGTGTTGTGTCAGATTTGACCGATTTAAAAGTTTTATCTCTGAAAAATGTAGCTAATTTGATCAGACTGACCTAAGATTCCAGGACTTTGTCCACAAAGAGGATTCCAACACACAACTTTTTTTTTATTAACCCTTGTATTATGTTCGTTTCTCCCCCCTTACTTTGCTGTTCCCGGTCAAATTTGACCAGTCTGCTCTTACATTAACACAAAAAACATCATTCACACATAATCAACACCAAATTGTATTTAACACCTTTTAATGCTTTAAATAGTGTATCCAACTAGTGGTGAACATGAATAACTGCAGTGAATATCCAAAGAATAGACACTGAAAATTATAATAATAATCCAACCAGAGACCAAATTCACAGAACATCAGAAAATCAACATGAATAGTCATCTCTCTCTGTGTGTGTGTGAGAGAGAGAGTGTGTGTGTGAGTGTGTGTGTGTGTGTGTGGGTGTGCATGGGGATGTTTTCCATCTATTGGAACATAATCTAGTATTAACCCTTTCATTTCCTGTGCCGGTCATTTTTGACTGGGAACACCACAGGTGTTACAAAGTTGATTAGACCACTCAAAATTCAATGAAAGTGGTGATCAACAATTTTATATGTTCAAGTGCCTACTGTGGAGGATATCATAAGGCCTTGAGGCAATCAGAGGAAAAATAAAATTTTTATGATATTGTGAAGTTGTAAATCAGTCAGATTTGACCCAAACACCACAGGAGGGTTAATTTGCATACAATTTTGTGTGTTTTATTCAACTTTTGTACACTCTTGGTGTTCCCGTCAAAAATGACCGGTCATTAGAAATGAATGGGGGAGACTACAATAAGTGTAAAATACTGAGCTCAGGTACATCCTCTTTTGTCAGATGGACACACGCACACACACCCACACACACACCTTGGGTTCCCTGACAACCGCTACGGGAACCTTTGCCCAGTAGAGTCTCTCTCCCACGGGAACAACACCTGTTGGCAGTTCTCACAGACAGTTGCAACATAGTTTCAATAATATTGAACTTTTCTCGTAGCTTTGGTATATAATGCTTTTTTGAGGCCTTGCTCGCAGTTCATTGTGTGGCAGCACCATGGCAGATCAATATACCATAAGTGAGGCTCTTGATTATATATTTGATCACCACACTGGTGAGGAGGAGAGAGGCCAGGAAACTGACAGTGAGGATGGATTAGAGGAGGAAGTGTCAGAAGCTGAAGACTACATGGAATATAATCCAGACCAAGAAATAACTGATGGGGAGGAATCCGGTGATGAAGAGAATGGCCATGCTGAGGTTGCTGTCACATTCAAGTCAAAGAATGGGAACTTATTCTGGTCTTCATCCCCACCTGAGAATCAAGGTAGGCTTTCAGCTGAAAATGTCATCAGAATGACACCAGGACCTACAAAATATGCCGTATCCTGGATTGATGATGTCAAATCCTGCTTTGAACTGTTCCTGACTGAGTCCATCAAAACCATAGTGCCAAACATGACCAACTTGGAGGGGAAACGGATTCAGAAAAGACAATTGGAAGGAGGTAACCCAGACAGACATCAAAGCATACATGGGTCTTTTGATTTTGACTGGTGTGTACAGATCCAGAAATGAATCTACCAGCAGTTTATGGGATGCAGAAAAGGAATAGGTGCAGTCTGTGTACGCCAAGAGATGTGAAAACAAGCATAATGTGCCATAAATGCAATGCAAAAACAACCACTGAAGTTTGAGTTAACCCACTCCACCAAGTTTAGAAGCCTGATTTTGTTATCAGTTTTCAGTTTTTTTCTGTTATCAGGTAAACACATCTGATTCGGTCACTTTTGACCAGAACACAACAGGTGTTACTTTATGTGACTGTATAAAAATTTTAAATGGTTTCAAAACAAATGGCCTTGGTAACTTTGACCCAGAGTAGTCTGTGATCAACAGTATACTATGTTTCATCTGATTATTTCTTATAGTCAAAATAATCCAGAAATTATGTTTTTTAGAACTCGAATTCAAGATGTATAAGCTCAGATCAATGAGGCATACAGGCCATAAATAACAAATAGAAGTTCAAAACTTGTAATGTTCACAAGAACTTAAGTTGATAAAAAAATCTAACACAACAAGTAGTAATAATATATGTATTATTACAGTTTTTATGATGAGTCTTAATGGATGGTCATTTTTGACCGGGAACACTAAGTTGCTAGTTGTAAAGGCCTATTCCAATTTAATGTAACACAATAGATAGACATTATTTTAATCTACCTTGGAATTTACAAATGCTAACCCACTCATAACTTTTAATTTTGCAATAATCTTTGTTATTTAAGCATCATCCGAATTCAAGCTTTACCCATCAACAAGTTTACCGATTGCACGTGAAGGTGCCACTGCCCTGTGTTTGACCTCCCCTTGCCCCACACGTTACGGTGCCTACAGCCACCGAAAGACTCGACATATCTGTCTCCTAAGAAACAAAGCCAAGTGTATAGTTTATATGATAGTACTGTGTCAACTCGACGCCATCATGAACTTTTCTAACTACGCCGCATATTAGAATATAAATGTTTATTGAAGGTGGCTTATAAAGCTAGCTCACTAGCAATTTTAACTAGCTTAGCCATCAGTGCATGCATCAAATGTTAAAAGCAGTAGAAAGTAAACGTCTTAGTTTATTGTTTATCAACGATTTTTTTTGTGATAATTCACAGAAATTAGGCATTTCTAGTGATGTTGATAGGTAAAATCTGAAAAAATTGAACTCACTATCGCTATCACTATTTTTTCCCTGATAATTGTACATTGTGAACAAAAATACATGTTAAATTAGTCTAATAAGAATCAACCAAACAAATGTCGCTGTCCATAAATTCCAACACAAATAGTGTCCGTTTCAAAAAGGACACAAACTTATAATAAAGTAGATAAACAGTGTCTTAAAGCTGTATCTGTCAGTTTATAGTCTAAGTCTATTGCAGCTTTTATCTGGATCAAACAGTCATAACCTTAACACATAATTGTAATAGTATAGGTCTGTCTTTGACATCTATATTTGACAGATCGTTGCTGCTTAGTCCTTTTTTACCTGTTGAAATAACTGAAATTCAGTGCTGACTACAATTATATAGATCCTAATGTGTTATTGGTTGGCAATTGGATCGTTCAATCCTAGGGACTTACTACAATGAAACCCTATCAACATCACTGCATTTCTTGTTGTTCCAAGTTACTTGCTGCTTTGCACTAACTTGAATTGACTTGCTGTCATATGTCACATCTCACAAACACAAGGTCAGCTTGAGGTTGTCTGTGAATGTGGGTCTGTAGAGTGGGTCTGTAGAGGCTTTACTACGGCCTCTCTCTCTCTCTCACTCTCTCGCCCATCTGCACACACCCGCTGTCTCTACTGCTTCGTTGTGCCATTATCATTTCTATTTATTTCTACAAGATTATTTTAACCCGTGTCCTTTAAATACCTTGACGGAAGAAAGGAAAAATAAATAAATAAATAAATCTCTGTGACCTTTTCTTGTTATGACTTAACACCTCCCACTTGGGCTCCTGGTTCTTGAACCCAAGGAGGTCACAACAGTTCATCAGTCTTTTGTTCTTCGATGGGAATCGAATCTGACATCTCTGTGCAGGATTGTTGCAGGAATTTTGGAGGCAAGTCCCTTCTTTCCTGATGCTTTGCAGCCTTGCTTTGATGAGGTTTGCCTTCTGATCGGAACAGGATAGCCGGGAAAGGCCCTTACATAAACATCTCTCACGATGCCATCCTTGTCAGCGTTGACACCGACCACTTTGGCAATCTTATATTGACTCCTCAATGCATTCTGGTCAGCCAACCAAACCACATCTCCCTTGGACACATTCCGCTCCTTAGTGTGCCACTTGCTTCTTATGAAGAGGTTGGGGCCCGCCAGCTGGCACCACTTCTTCCAGAATTTGGTCACCTCTCCCTGGATGCTCTGGAGTCTCTTGTATGGGTAACCTTCAAACTGGAAGTCTCCTGGGTCTCCTTTTGTACTGGCTCGTCCTAACAGAAGAGAATTGGGACTGATGTAACTCATGCAGTCCTCTTGGCTCTGTATCCTTGCATCTATGGGCCTCTCATTGACCAGATTTGCAGCCATGAAGAGGATCGTCTGGAACTCACTCCATGTGAAGGCTCCCTCACCACCAATGTTACTTAATGCCGGCTTCACTAGTCGGATGGCTGCTTCTGCTGCCCCATTTCTGTGGGGGGAGTCTGCTGGATGGATCTTCCATGACAACTCTGTCCCACATTTGGAGGCTTCCTCTTCAATTTCCGTTTTGTTTAGTTCCCTTAGGAACCTGTGAAGCTCCCCGAGTGCAGGCTTTGCTCCCACAAAGTTTGTTCCCGGGTCTGACCACAGTTTCTTGGGGTGCCCTCTGAGGGATGTGAATCTTTGATAGGCAAGCAGGAATCCCTCAGAAGATTGGTCACTGACAACATTGGTGTATATAGCTCTCGAGGCCATGCAACAGAATACGATGCCCCAGACTTTGAGTGCGACTCTCTTTTCTCACTTCATCTTTTACTTTGTAGGGCCCGAACAAATTCATGGTTGTGAATTCAAATGGATTAGCAGGGTTGGTTCTTTTGGGTGGAAGGTCACTCATTATTTGTTTGCATCGCTTTACTGTAGCTTTCCTGCAGATCACACAACTGTCCACCATTTCTTTTGCTAATCTTCAGCCTTTTATCACCCAGGCTTTTTTCCTCATCCTGAGAAGGGTTCCTGCTACTCCTTCATGATTAGCTTTGTGGGCCTCACGTGCTTTCAGTGTGGACAACCATGCTTCATAAGGTAAGATTGGCACCGCAGCTTTGTCTTCGTTAAACATCTGGATCCTGCCCCCAAGGACCAAGAGTCCGGCATCTCTGAATACTACCAGTCTTTTCAAAGCTGTCTCTGGGAAGATGACCCCTTCTTGGGCAGCGAGGAAAAGGTCTCTCAGGGCTGCTTCACGTTCCTTTGGTTTCAGCACAACTTTCTCATCCTTAATTACTTGTCCTCTGCTCTTCTTTTTCCTTTTGATCTCCAGCCACTTTCTGGCAGCTCGTCGGACCCAGGCCACGACATTAACTAGTTTGGACAAGCTACTGAATCTCTCCCCTTCCATGAGGTCCTTAGTTCTCCAACCAGCAGGTGTGCTTGCCATAGCAGGGGGGTTTACTTTGTCTCTGATCTCTGGTTTTGAACTTGCTGGTGAAGATGGAAGTTCAGTTTCTTTTTGCTTTGCTTTAGTTTGGGCTCTGGTTACTACTGATGTGAAAGCTTTCCTCTGGAGCTTGTCAACGCTTTCTCTGGCACATGCTGCAACCTCTCTTGCTGACTTTGAAGGCCAATTTTCCACCGGCTGCCTCAGAAATGCCGGCCTGTTTTGCCATGTGGAATCCTCCTTTAATTCATCAGGGGAACCCCCTCTTGTTATGACGTCAGCAACATTCAGTTCTCCAGGGATCCACCACCACTCTTCCACCGGCCCAGCCTTCTGGATTTCACCCACTCGGTTGGCGAAGAAGGTCTGGTACCCATAACTTTCACTCTGGATAGCTCCCAGGATGGTCTGGCTGTCCACCAGGTGGATCCAACGCTCCACATCCATTCCTCCATATTTCTCAAAGTACTTCCTGAGCCTGGCTGCAAAGACTGCACCACAGAGTTCGGCCTTGATAGCATCTCCTTTCTGATCCAATGGTGTCAACTTGGCTTTTGATTCAATGAACTGGACATCAATCCCTTGTTTGGTGATCCACCTCAAATACATCACAGCCCCACAGGTTTTATCACTCCCATCTGAGAAGGTGATTCCCCAGGGTTTCCCCTCCCAGCTGGCAGGTGTGATGCTGTGGTGGAATCTGATCTGCCCAAGCTCCACATACTCTTCAAAAAGTTTGATGGATTCACCTCTGAGGCCTCCTGAAAGCGGCTTGTCCCAGGTTTCTCTGGTGAGTTTTCCACCCCCTGTCTCCTGGAATGCTTTCCTTACGAGGATCGCCCCCTTCTGTTTGGCCGGTGTTACTAGGCCGATGGGGTCATAAAGCCCAGCCACCTGGCTTAAAAGCTCCCTTCTGGCCAGTGGGTCAGGAGTTCCAGGTCTCACCTCCACCTTGAGAAGATCCTTGCCCTCTCTCATCTTTTTCTTCCTCTTGGAGAAGTTGATGGAGGTCAACATGTAGAGTTTATCTTCCTCTACACAGTAACCGACACCCAGGGCCTTGTTATCTTCACCTCCCATCTGATTTGGGAGAACGATGGTTACATTTTTCGTCACTTTCTCCTCTTCTTCCAGGGCATCATCACCTCTTTGCCTCCCACTGTGCCGTGACCAGACCCATGGTTTCAGGTGGAAGCCCCCAGCTCTCAGGATGTCCTCCACACCTTGGGTTATTGCATCCAATTTCTCCAGACTGTTATGGGAGATAAGGATGTCATCGACATAGCTATCCTCTTCAAGGACTCTACGTTCTTCCTTTCGATGTGAAAAGATCGGAAGATTGGCTGTCTCTCGCATAGCTAGCTGTGCTATGCATCCAGCTGGTCTGTCCTCCATGTTAACTCGGGTGATGGCATACTCTTTTATTTCCTTCTCAGGCTTGTCCCTCCAAAGGAATCGGTGTAGGTGCATTTCACGTTCCTCCAACCACACTAAGTTATACATCTTCTTGATGTCACCAAGGGCTGCATGTACCCCTCTTCTGAATCTTAACAACACAGCTCTAATCGGGTTAAGCACATCTGGTCCTTTCAGCAGAAGATCATTCATGCTCACCCCCTTGAACTTTTGGCTGCTATTCCACACTAACCGCACTGGAGTTGTGACGGAATGTGGGTTCGGCGCCACCAGATGGCTCACATACCACACAGGACCTTTCCACTTCCTCCTGGCTTCTTCAGAGAGCTCAATGGCAGCACCCTGCTCAACCATATCATGGATTTGGGTTGTGTATGTGGCTTTCCACTCCGGCTGTCGCTGCAGTTGTCTTTCTGTCCTCAAAAATGTAGCCTCCACTGCACTTTTGTTGTTGGGGAGTGAGGTGGGGTCCTCTATCCATGGGTATTTAGCCAGAGTCATTTCTTTTCCTCCAGGTTGGCATTTGCCACAGCGGCATCCTCCACACATGGGCTCACAAGCTGCTCCGATGCTTTCCCACCACCATCACTCAAGAAACTCGCGGTTGGTAGCAGTTGTGAACTTTGGGAAGAGTCCCTCTTTATTCTGTTTGGAGGCAAACTCAGTCTCAGGGCTAACGACTTCCTTGTACTTGACAGCCGCTGTCCTCATGGACCGGGCAAAGTGGGTTTTCGACTCATGGGCGGTGACTTCAACATCCTCAAGCCGATTGGGATGTGCTCCGCCCACTGTTCTTCCCAAGGGGCTCTCCCACAAGACGAGGTCACCAACAACTCTCACCCTTTGTGGTGCAAGTCTCCCCTCCCTGTGGCTGATAAGAAGTTCAACATCCTTTGGTCTCCTCAACTCCTCCAGCGTGACCTCAGGGAAGAATTTCCTCAGTCTTTCAGGTTCAACAGCCTTGTGTACTTTGGCAATCTCATCCAGCCCATAGCAGACAAGTTCGTGGGCTATTACTCTGCCTTTGGGAGTCTTGATCCTGACTCTGAGGAGATATCTTAGTGTGTCCACTTCCATGGCCATCCCGCCCACACCATGTACAACTAAGGTCACTTTCTCACTCCGTAATTTAAGCCTGTTGGCAGCTTTGTGAGTTATGTAGTTCATATCAGAAGCAAGATCAATTAATGTCCCAATCTTCTGACCTGCATTTGCAGTGACCTCCATCAGCATCATGATGACAGGAAGTTCGCACAGACCATTTCTCACCAGAAGCTCAGTCCGGGTTTCACTCGTGTTGGTTGTTACTGTAGTGTTGTTGGTGAAGACTTTTCTGAACCTCTCTGCCATCTCTGGGGAAAGTCCAGACAAAAAGTCCTGTTGTTCATCTGTCAATTTGCTTTTGTCTTTGGTCCATTGTCCTTGCTCCTCCCCAGTGCTTCTGCCACTATTCCCCTTTGGGCAGAGGAAGTAATGGTGATTGGAGGTTCCCTCACTTTTACAGTCTTTGTTCCTGCATAAGAAGGTGTCTCTGCAGTATCCATCACTCCCATGGTATCCAAGGCATTTTGCGCAAGCTCTGACTCTTTTCAGGACAGCTTTCTTGTCATGGAGTTTCAGACTTTTGAACTTCTTACAGAGGTAAATTGTATCATAATGTCTTTCGTCACCACACACAGCACACTCGTTTCCAAACACTTTCTTTGTTGCCCTTGTGACAGCATATTTTTTCTCAGATCTCTTGGATGAGTGGTAGTCCAGCTTCTTAGTCTTTTCCACATCTTTAAGCTGCTCCAACCTCTCAAGAATCTCCTCTTGGTTTCTCAGGAATCTCAGTAATGCATCGAAGTGGTTGTTGGGAGTGACGTTGTTACTTGGCTCCACCATGAAAATCAGCCAGTCCCTTTTAATGAAGTCTGGTAACTTACTTTCTACTGCTTTGGTCACCAATGGGTTGTTTAGTGCACCAGAGGTTGTAGGCTCTCCCAGTCTTTCCTCCATCTGTGGTACTCCCTTTTATTTCCGCTGAAGAGGGGAAGAGTTGTTGGCTTAATCCTCACAACAGCAGGTGCTACTGGTGTCACAGGTTCTCTGCTCCTCCCACTGGGTGTCTTTTGCCGTGCTTCCTCTGCAACCCTCCGCGCAGTGATGAACTCAGCTTTCCTCATCTCAAGCCCGCTGAAGGCAACCTTTAAATCCTTAATTCTGCCATCCAGAAGCCTTCTCTCCTCCATGGGGATCCACTGCTCCCAGGCAGACATAGTTCTGGAAGCCTCACGTATCCTCTTCTCCAGGAGAGTCAGGTGCATCTCATAGCTCTCCAGGTGGGTGCTTCCAACAGGTAGATTGTCAGACTTATCACAACTTTTCTCAGTTTCATGGATTGCTGTTGTGAGCTCATATTGGCCATACCTGGACCACAGGTTCTCTTGGGCAATGTCTCTTAATTCTTTGAACTTTTCCTCAGCTTCAGTTGCAGTTCTCTCGATGTCACCCTCTAGTGCCTCTCCAAGAACAGCATCTTCTTCTTTTGTTTTCTCTGATGCCTCAGCCTGGAGTCCGGTCCTATAATCTTTGTTGGTGTCCAGAATTCTCCTGTAGCAATCAGAGAGTCTGCTGAACTCCTCTCTCAGCTCTGCCTCGACCATGCTGTTCGCTCCTTTACTATGGATACGCAAATGTGGGTAAACAATGTTTTAATATCAAAGGAATTAGCCAATTAATTAATCATTACTATTTTTATCTTATGTTCATTTTATTAATTAATTTATTCAGATTTTTATCAACACTAGTGGTTTTAAATCAGAATAAATTAATTAATAAAATGAACATAAGATAAAAATAGTAATGATTAATTAATTGGCTAATTCCTTTGATATTAAAACATTGTTTACCCACATTTGCGTCTGAAGTCCATGTTTCAATCTTTAGAAAGCAATTTAAAGGGACAGATTAAACTTAGTTTGATGCGTTGATTGGTGATTATTAATTTTGTCCCTCTATTTAGTTAATTCATGAGTTGGATCATTTGTTTTAAGATTAATTAAACATGCTTTAATAGACAACGTTTAAACTCGAAAATAAGAAGGAAAACTCTGTGAAAAAGACTTGACATTTAATTTACCATATTGATAATTTTTGTTTAAGGTCTAATATGATGGTTTGTTTCTTTCAACAGGTTATCAACCTAACCTGCCCATCATTGTATTCAATAAAGACATGAGTGAGTGGAGTTGAACTGCGTCCTCTGCGTTTCTTCTATGCCGTGTCAAGCTCCGGCAGGCATTGGGGCAGTAAACCTGGGATAGCTTGACAGTTATTACCTGGTTATGTTATTAATTACATAGTTCTTAGACTTGTTCTAGTCCTTTTGTGCTGTGTGGAGTATTGCAGAGATTTTCCAACAGTGGACTACAATGGCATATTCTATGCCAAAGTATATATGCCACTCATGTGGTGTCTCCCTGAAAAGTATCAAAAGCTATGTTGATCATCAGATTCTGCATAGACATGAGGCAAATAGGTACTATCCATGTTGCTTTTCAGACTGCAAACAAAAATTCACTAAGTACACTGCCTTAAAAGCTCATGTCTATCGTTCCCACAACAGTCCCGTTTCTCAGGTGGATGACACACAAAGGCCATTTATATGTGATGATGTTCATTGTAGGAAGCAGTGCATAGATCTGAGAGATCTTGTTGCGCACCTCAAGGAACATTTGAGTAAGCATGAGTTAATACATTGCCCATTCCACAATTGTAACAAGACATTTAAAGTAAAGTCATCGTTTACGTCACATGTTGCAAGAAAACATAGACATGAAACTGATGTAAGTACTACAGTCACATACTCTGAGCCATCTGTGTCCTCTCAGATTGAGTCCAGTGAAATGGAAACTGGAATGGACCTAAGTAAAAATCAGACTCAGGTTACAGAAGATATTGACATTAGTTCCTTGTACATGAGGAATCTGTGCCTGTTTTACATGCAACTCCAGGCAAAATACCTGGTTCCATCGTCAACTATCCAAATGATTGTTGAAGAAATTAATGGCCTGAACGACATTTGTCATCAGTACACAAATGACAAGATTCAAGAGACACTTAGAGCTAATAGTAACATGTCAGATGCTGAGATTGATTCAGTTTTTTAGAGTCTCCAGGAAACTGATTTGCATGCTGCATGTAGCTCTCATCTCTCCACTGAACATACCAGGAGGCAGTATTTTGAGAAGAACTTTGCCTATGTGCACCCAGAAAATGTTTACCTGGGCATCAATGAACATAGACGAGACTGTTATGCACAATACATACCCTTGCATGACACTTTAAGAGCTATTCTAAAAGATGCTGTTGTGTGGGAAGAGTGTGTTAAGTCTCAAAATCGTCCTGTTTCTGACATCATCTTAAGTGATATTTGTGATGGCTCTGTCTTCAAATCCAAAGAGCTGGTTCTACAAGCAGGTGAATTAGTCCTGAAACTGATCTTGTATCAGGATGCGTTTGAAGTTGTGAACCCACTTGGGTCAGCCAGGAAAAAACATAAACTTGTGGGGGTATACTTCACACTTGCTGACTTTGAGCCATTCCATCGTTCCAGTATTGACAATTTGCAGTTAGTACTGTTGTGCAAGGAGACAGACTTGAAATCTTTTGGACAGGACACAGTGTTTTCAAGATTGTTGTCAGACCTGAGACAACTTGAAGAACATGGACTTGTGACACCCTCTGGTTGTGTGGTTCGAGCAACCATAATATCTATTGCAGGGGACAATTTGGGGTCACACTGCATTGGTTGCTACACACAGAATTTCAGCACCTCCAAGTACTTCTGCAGGTATTGTGAGGTACAAAGAGACCAACTTGAGAGTGTGAGTCAGAGCTTTCCTGTACGAACAGTTGATAACTACAAAGAAGCAGTGCAGTTATTGCAGGAGAGTGATGTGAATCATGTCAAAGGCATATATTGTGACTCTATCTTTAACACTCTGAAATCAGAATCAGAATCCCTTTATTTGTCCCGCAAATGGGGAAATTCCTTAGTCACAGCAGCCAAAGGACAGTATCACACTTAAACAATAATAAAAAGTAAAAAATAAACAATATAATAAGAGATAAGAGATAAGAAATAGAATTTAACTCGTATATACATAGTATTTACAATATGAACTTGGTATTTACAATATGACATAGTATTTATAATATGAACAGTGTAAGTATAAACTGCACCCAAAAGGACCTGAGCTTCCTCAGCAGATGGAGTCTGCTCTGACCTTTCTTGTATGTTGCTGCAGTGTGATCAGTCCAGTCCAGTTTATTGTTCAGGTGAACTCCCAGGTACTTGTAAGACGTCACCATCTCAATGTCCGTTCCCAGGTTGTTCACCTGTGTGCAGGGTTGTTTGCGCCTGCGGAAATCCATCACTAGCTCTTTGGTCTTCCTGCCGTTGAACTGGAGGTGGTTCCACTGGCACCAGTCCACAAAGTCCTGAATAAGTTCTCTGTAGGCTCTGTCGTCCCCGTCCCTGATGAGGCCGACGATAGCAGAGTCGTCAGAGAACTTTTGTAGATGGCTGTGGGGTGTTTGGTGGGAGAAATCAGCAGTGTACAGGGTGAACAGGAAAGGGGCCAGGACTGTTCCCTGTGGGGCGCTTCCAGGCTTTATTTATTTCCATGTATGTCAGCCAGGCCTTCCTCCATGCATAGGGCATGACTTGTTTGAGGGAGTTGTAGCCTATGACTTAGCCATTTACCTGCGCTACTTCATAAAGGTCAAGCAAATCACACAATTTGCCTACAAGGACTCAGATTCCAGCTCATCTCCTTGTCAGGTGAATGAAAAGGCCAAAACAGTAGGTGGCCAAGCAGCTGAGAACTGGTGTCTCCTTAGACTCCTACCTGTTATTATCGGTGACAATGTTGATCCTCGTGACCCAGTGTGGCAACTCGTGATCACTTTAAAAGAACTTGTGGAACTAGTGTGTGCACCCAAGATCACCACTGCCCAGGTAGCTTACCTCAACATTGTTGTGGTTGAAATATCTGGAAACAAGGAAAGCAATGTTTCCTTCTGATCATCTAAAACCCAAGCACCACTATATTCTCCATTATGCATCATTGATCCTCAAAATGGGCCCCCTAATACAGCTATGGACAATGAGATTTGAGAGTAAACACTCGTACTTCAAGAGGTGTGTGAGGAGGATTCAAAACTTTAAGAATATATGCCAGTCACTTGCAAATCAGCACCAACTCCTCCAAACAACCCTCAGCTCGAACTCCTTTTTTGCACCAGTGTTGAAATAAAAAAATTCAACTCCATATCATGCTCACCTGTACAGTGATGCAGTTGAAGCACACGTTTCCAGAACCGGATTCTCTGTCGTCTGTCCTCTGAGGTTGACTTTAAAGGCACCCTTTACAAAAAAGGATGTTTTCTCTGCCTGAAACGTGAGTCTGATGAGTTGATCAAGTTTGGTCAGATTGAGCTCATTTTGATTAAAGATGACAAAAAGGTGTGCTTTCTGGTGACACCACACACTTCATTGTATATGTCGGAGTACGGACTCTATGAAGTCAAATAAGCAGCTGAGGATATGCACTGCATAAATGCAGAACACTGCCTGGATTTTTATCCATTGCCTCTGTACAGTCTGAATGGACATAAAGTAACAGTGTTGTTGATCAGTAGGGGTGAAATATACTGAACGAAAACTCCTCTTCAGGTATCCAGGAAGCTAATGTTTTCTGTCTTTTATCCCCTCTTGTAGTCATGGATGAATGGGTGAGTGACCTAACCTCATCCCTCAGTTCTGTCTTCAGCCAAGATGATTCTATACAACGAGTAGTGGAGGTTATCAAAAATATTGGAGTCTGTTCAGCTGAGGACCTGAAGTATGTGGAGGCAGATGACCTTGCAGCCAGTAGAAATCCCTCTCTGAAACCAATAGAAATCAGAAAGGTTATGGCCTGCATTAAACGTAAGTAAAACAATAGCTGCGAGCAGCTGATAAATATTCACATTGTCATATACAGTATATTTTTTTAGACAAAGATGGCAAAGGTTGGAGAATGTGCACAGTGTGGTGTATACAGTTTGTGCATAGCACGCACCTTAGATTGTTGTGCACTTTAATGGGGGGAAAAAGAATCACGATTTGGAAGACTAAAGTGCCCATTAGAGATTTAAATTTTATACCAAGATGGTGAAAAAGATGAAAATCAAGGTTGTTAAAAATGACTGTTATTTTTTAGGCCTGGGAAGATATGCTTATGGACGCTATGATGATACTTGGGTGCCGATTTGATTCATAAGAGATCGTTAATTGAAAGAATAGAAAAGTCTCAGTCGCCACTATATTTTGTGCCAAACAATCACTGGTGTCCTTTTTCCAGGAAAACACAATATGAAACTTAACTGGCAATTAAGATGAATGAGATAAATGGTCTGTAGCCTCTTTATTTTGAAACTGCATTAATTAATGTTAAAGGATGCAGTATTGTCAAGCCTGTATGAGAATGACAAAATAAGAGGTGGTACAGTGCTCCACTACTATTAATGTTAACATAGATTTTATCTCCAGCAGTGCAGAAAAGCCTCCTGGCTGCACCGTTAGCTCCAGTAAAGCCATTGTTGTAAAAGATGCTGGACAGGCGTAGGCGGTAACATCAGAAATGCTCTGAATTGTCTCTGCTAACATGAGTCTCTAGAATTGACATCATAGAAAGTATTCATCTCTCAAAGGTAATTATTTAATCATTAAATGAAAACATCCATCCAAACTCTACCTTTTGTGAAGGGTGTGTGCATACTAGTGTTATGGTTGTGGTTTTTGTGTGTTCTGTTTCCTGTTTTATTTTGTATTAGTTGTCCCCTTGTGTTCTGTTTCATTTTTACTTCCTGTCTTTGTCCTTTTTTCCCACCTGTGTGACTGCCCGCACCTGCCTCACCTGTGTCCTGTTGTCTCGTTTGTTCTTCTCTGCCTCCTAGTGTTTCTCCACCTATCAGTGTTCTCCTGGCTCCCATCACCTGACCTTCTCCTCCCTCTCTCCACCTGTCATCCCCTTCGTTTGTGTTTGTATTTAGGTCCTGTTTTCTGTGTAGTCTTTATTGAGTCATTGTCAACTCCCTCGTCTTCCTAGACTCGTGACACTAGCCTACCAACAGTGATGGTTTAGAGGGTACTTATCACTGGATTAGATTATACAAGGTTAGGATTGACTCACTAGATGGAACAATAAGTGAAAACTATATATGAATGATATTGACTGACATGGATGTGTTCTTTTGTTATTTCAGGTTCACTCTCAGTTATGAGAGAGGATGATTCCTCCTCACTACTTACCAGTGAAATTGAAGAGGCGAGCACTGGCGAAGAATCATTCGTCTGTGACACTGATGATATCGACACCACGCCAAAGTCCACTGCCACAAGGAGCCCAGTCTCAGTCATAGTTATGAGAAGTCAAGCCTCACCTACTACTTCAGGGAGTAGCTCCTCACCGTTAGCCAGAGAAGATAGTAGCTGGCATTTGATATACCCTGGAATAAGATGCCCTCAAATGCAAGAAGGGTGTTGGATACTGAGAAGAGACCGACTGCAGCAGAGAGAAGGGAGATTATTAGGATAGTGGCTGCTGAAATACTGACTGTATGCAAGAAACCAGGAAAGAGGCACATCACTGAAATAGCAAGGAAAATGGTAATTAGCTACCCAAAATCCCTCCGAGATGAGATTGAGGGCCAGGTTGTCGGCACTGGTTATGACTCACTTGTGAAACAGTTCATATCTCGGATTGATAACTGTAGACGACTTCAAGCTCCTCCTGCCCAGAAAAGGCTTTCTGAAAGTGACACCCCTGACAATGCATGCAAAGATGCATATGGCTGCATTAACCCTGACCCGGAGCTTCCTGCTGGCGAAACAAAAGATAAGCAAAAGCAAAAACAGGAAGAGCTAATAAATATGTTCAAAAACAAAGGCAAAGATGCAAAGAAAATTGAAAGACTGATGGTTGAGACGTTTCCCTCACAGAGGAGAGACATACTGTCAGGACTAAAGGAGACAGAAGATATCCTTAAGGAATGGCCTTTCCTCTGCCAGGAAATTGGAATGAGGCTTCATTTCAGAGCACTAACAGGTGTCCAGATTGATGACAGCTTTGAAGAGTCAACAGCCACCAAGTTCAGAAGAATCCTGCGGTACTTTCAGTTTGTTCAAACTGAGCCGTCCAGCAGAGCAGGCACTATTCTGAACCAAGCCCTGGCAGGAGGTGATGAAACTTGTGCAGCTGTACTGATGCTTCTTGTCCATTTCAAAGAGCAGGAAAACAAGATGTTACTAAATGTCGATGACACCGCCATTGCGACTGATGTGGACACCACCAAGCTACCATGGACACCCTGTATTGTGGTCTGTGGTAGGTGTGCCAAAAAATAATGTTATGACTTATTTTAACATTTTTATGTTTACACATATGGAGGCAAAACATGTTTAGAGCTGGAGAAATTATTTTACATTATTTTTTTTATTTTTTTTACTTGGCACGGTTTTTGTTTTGCAGTGTGCAGAACACAGCTCCTGGCTTACTTAACCAATGAGGATCCATATACATGTAGCAAACTAATTACTGGCTAAAGTAATCATACTCGCACTGTTTGCAGGTAATAGCCCACTCACTGCCAAGATGTTCATGGTTGCTGTGGACCAGATCATAGTCAACGAACAGTTTCCCTGCTTCACCAAAGCAGTCCAGATGATGTTCTGCTCATATTACCTGCACAACATTGACTACCCAGTGGAACTTGCCACTACTCTGGAGTTCTTGCAGAGGTACGCTTTCAGTATGCATGCACACACTGCTTTTTTGTTTGTGAACGCACAGCATTCAAACCTGGCAACTCCTCCCCAGCTCATAACTCTGTGACATGCGTATCTCAAAGAAATTTAATCGAACGCAATTGGACTTAGTTATATGTCTTTGAAGACGTTTCACCTCTCATCCAAGAGGCTTCATCAGTTCATGCTCGTCTGACTAGGCTGGACTAGACTAGGTCTAGACCAGCCTAGTCAGATGAGCATCCAAGAAGCTACATCAGTTCATGCTTGTCTGACTAGGCTGGACTAGACTAGGATTAGTCCAGCCTAGTCAGACGAGCATGAACTGATGAAGCCTCTTGGATGAGAATATTCACAGGCTCTGTGACATAAGGTATGTATAAATACTGCTCATGTTAGGAGTCTCAGTGCATCTCTACTCTCAACCCCCTCTAATGATCGAAAATTGCATAGTGCAGCTTTGAGAAAACTTGTTAACTTTGTATCTAAAGATACTGTTTCACTGGCTTTAATACTTTTTGTAACCACAACCAATATATTGTTTCTTGACTTTTTTTACTTGCAAGAGATTGAAGATTTCTGTTATCAGTGTCTCACAATGTGGCTGGCTAAACTACTTGTTAAATATTCATGTGTTAAGCCTATTTGGCACACAAAAATTGAAGTTTCAATTTAGAGGCACTTCATTCAAAAGAGCCCTCTGGGGGTTAATGATGCCCTTATCATTTTCAGAATCAGAATCAGAATCCTTTTATTGTCATTGCACAAGTGTACAACAAAATTTTAGTAGCATCCGAGTATTTCACACACATAAATTAAAGTAAAAGTACAAGTTAAGTAAGTAAAACTTTTTGATAAAGTGCAAATGTATTGTTATTTGAATAAAACATTCAACAGCAACAAGCTAATCGTTACTCATTGTATTTTTGTCAGATTCATCGGCATTATATCCAGAATTACAGTTTGAATATTACTGGCTATATAGTTAGTAATATAGTTATAGTATAGTATATAGTATAGTTATAGTATACTATATAGTAAGTCTACACCAGTACTTTTATACATACCATATAAGTACTAGTGAACAAGATTGTGAATAAGATTTACCTTAACATTACAGAGAAAAACGTTGTTAGTATGGCCATAAACCTTTATATAATGAGCTACATATTTATTTACAGAGTTTGAATGTAAAAATACACAGATATAAAACTAATCTTTACCTTATAATTACAGAGAAAAACATTAGATTGTTAGTATGGACATAAACCTTTATATAAAAAGCTACATATATAATTACAGAGTTTGAATGTAAAAGTGCACATAAATCTAAAACTAATAAGATTTACTTTAAAATTACAGAGAAAAATGTTAGATAGTTAGTATGGACTAATAACCATTATATAACAAGCTACATATTTAATTACAGGTTGAATGTATAATTACATGCAAATATAAAAATATTAAGATTTACCTTAAAATTACAGAGAAAAGTGTTAAGATTGTTAGTATGGACATACACTTTGATATACCAGGCTACATCTTTAATTACAGAGAATTACTGTCATTTTACCTGAATTTGTATGTAATTTAAGAAAACAGAAAAGATAATGTAAAATTAATATAGTATTTTTCTGTAAAAAAAATTAGAAATAAATGTAGTTTGTCAATACTGTCATAATAATTAAAATAGCAGGCGGATTGTTGATTTACAGATAATGTCTGTAATTTTACAGTTTTGTACACTATTTTTAAAGAACAGAAAAACTACTGTAAAAAAATAGTCATATACTGTAAAATTAGGATTTTTTTACAGTGTAGAAGCATTATTCAAGCAGCTATTTATCAAGGATACCTTTCATAAGTGCTAGAATGTAAGTGCTGAAGGTAGGAACATACAAGTGCATATAAGTACTTTTTTTTGTGGGGGGGGTTGGTTGGTTGGTGCTATGCGGGGTCGAGGTGAAGTCTGAACAAGTGAGTCTTGAGTCTTTTGCGAAAGTTGGCAAGTGATTCTGCTGTCCTGACGTTGGTCGGAAGTTCGTTCCACCACTGAGGTGCCAGAACAGAGAAGAGTCAGGATTTTGCTGTGCGGTCTTTGTTTGCTCTCAGCGATGGTGGTACCAGCCGGCCGGCTGATGTAGTAGAGCGAAGTGCTCACGCTGGGGCGTGTGGTCGGATCAGTGTTTGGAGATAGACGGGTGCAGTTCGGTTGACGGCCTTGAAGGCCAGCACCATGGTCTTGAATCTGATGCGGGCCGCAACAGGAAGCCAGTGGAGGTCACGGAGGAGGGGGGTCACATGGGAGAATTTGGGTAGATTGAAAACGAGGCGCGCTGCAGCGTTCTGGATATGTTGCAACGGTTTAGTCGCAGAGGCTGGGAGTCCAGCTAATAGCGAGTTGCAGTAGTCGAGGCGGGAGATGACCAGCGATTGAACCAGGGGTTGCATTGCTTGCTTGATGTTGGGGGTGCAGGAAAGTCCGTCGTCGAGGATTACACCCAGATTCTTTACACAGTACACAGTATTAATACACGGTGCACAGTTTAAATACACATTACACAGTATAAATAAACAGTTTAAATACACAATACACGGTATACATACACAGTACACGTTATGAATACACATTATACAATATAAATACACAGTATAAATACAGAGCGCACAGTATGAATACACTGTACACAGTATAAATACACAGTACACAGTATAAGTACACATTAGACAGTATTAATACACAGTACGAAATATAAATACACAGTATAAATACACATTACACAGTATAGATATAGAGCACACATGATAGTTACACAGTACACAGTATAAATACACTGTACACAATATAAAAACACAGTACACAGTATAAGTACACATTAGACAGTATTAATACACAGTACGAAATATAAATACACAGTATAAATACACATTAAACAGTATAAACACACAGTACACAGTATAAATACACAGTACACAGTATAAATACACAGTATACACAGTACAGAGTATAAATATACAGTATAAATAAACAGCATATATATACAGTAGACAGTAAAAAATACACAGTATAAATACACATTACACCTTATACATACACAGTACACAGTATAAATACACTGTACACAATATAAATACACAGTACACAGTATAAATACACTGCACATAGTATAAGAACAAAGTACACAGGATAAATGCAAAGTACACAGTATAAATACGCAGCACAGTGTAAAAAAACAGCATAGATATACAGTACACAGTATAAACACACAGTATAATTACACATTACATCGTATACATACACAATACACATTATAAATACACAGTACACAGTATAAATACGCAGCACACAGTATAAATACACAGCACACAGTATAAATACACAGCACACAGTATAAATAAACAGCATAGATATACAGTACACAGTATAAATACACATTACACCGTATACATACACGGTACACAGTATAAATCAACATTAAACAGTATAAATACACAGTACACAGTATAAATACACATTACACACTATAAATACACAGTACACAGTATACATACACAGTACACAATATAAATACACAGTACACAATATATATACACATTACACAGTATAAATACAGAGCACACATTATAGATACACAGTACACAGTATAAATACACTGTACACAATATAAATGCACAGTACACAATATAAGTACACATTAGACAGTATTAATACACAGTACAAAATATAAATACACAGTATAAATACACATTACACAGTATACATTTGCATTAAACAGTATGAATACACAGTACACAGTATAAATACATTGTACAGACTGTTAATCATTCACATTGTGATGTGAAACAGCCAGCTTCCTCCATATATGATCATAATCAAATTCACCATCTACATTGAGATTTTTTTTTAATGTGCTTGTATTTTCAAATATATACCATGTCAAACAAATGTGACAAAATGTGACGTGAGGTGGATTCATGCAGATTTAGTGGCTTTAATCAATGACCTGAACTCTTTAAAAGGAACATTAATGTCATTTCTGAAAGTTCACATGAAAGATGATAATTTGATTTTCATTTATTATTTATTTATAAGGACAATCAATCAATATAAAGGAGGTGTGAGTCAGCAGAAATATCTTTCTCTCTTCCAAGCTGCAAGGAAGAGAGTAGCAGGAGATCCAAATTGACTGACAGTGGAAGAGCTGTAAGGTGTATCTGGTTAATGGACAAAATCTTATCATATAATCACTACACTGCAAACAAATACAATCAGATCCTTTATTTTGACAAAACAGAGTAAAACAAATCTTTCTGTCTTCACTGCAGTTATTGATATTAATAGATGAATTATTGGGAAAATATACAAACATTTACATCTGGGTTGGGGTTACCATCTCCCCTCCATATGACTTGTATGAACTTTGAGCTTCTATGATTTAATTTTTTACACTGTCTGTAGAGTGTTGTGGTCTTGCTGAAACAGTGCTAGATAGTATTAATAAGTGTTAAACACTGATCTGATGATGAAAATACTAGCAACTATGTATCATAAAAATGAGAAGGGGCTCCTCTTGCTAACTCAACTGAAAATCACAAAATAATGCTGTGTGGCCATAGGGTGGTACTGCTGTAGCATGTATTTGTACACAGCCTATTATCAGTGGTAAAGAAATACTGACCTTCCTCTTCGTCAAGGAACTCAACTCCCTATATTCAGACATGAAGATGTATGGTATGTAAGTCCTCCCATGCTGTTGTCTGATGTTGAAGTATGAGACACAAGTCCTACTGTTCTATATGTTTCCATATAGACCAGAACAGGACACCTCTATATGGAAATAGGTGTAGCCGTCACAGAGAGAGAATATAATGAGCCTTTTTTGGAAACAAATGACCTATCTATGGACTTGGTTTACACATGAATGTTCAGGGTGATTTGACACCTGTTGTATATATGTAAGTTAGGTGTTGGATCTCATCCCAAAGAACGCACCCTGCTGAAATGTTCCTCTGAACTTAAAGTAGCTATGTTGTTGTTATATAGGTGCGTTGATTTCTCCTCACTTCAGATCTAGTCAGTCTGACATCTGTGACTTACAGTCAGACAAGAGACAAGAAAACACGATCAGATGAAACCCAAAAAAGATCTGAGTCCCAGAGTGTCAGTGTTGAGCGAGCCTAAACTAATGAAGAAGTGTGCAATAATTAGAGCCCATTAGGAAAGATGGAGAGAAACAAAATGAGGTAGAGTAATGACAGTTTGGCAGGAGGGCTCTACCCACACACTGGTAGAATCTCTCCTGTCACAGCACTTAGAGCAGCACAGAACTACAAAGGTTCTACACCAGGGATCTTCAAGGTTTTGCGGGCCAAGGACCCCTTAGCTGATAAAGAGGCAGAGCAGGGACACTCTACTACATACAGTATATTGTATAAAATTTTGTTGAATATTAAAGCTATGGTCTACGATTTGAAACATTTACCATTATTATTAACATTATTTAGATGCTGGTTATGGCCCAATAGTACGACCTACACAATGTGAAGAGCAAAAGGAACCAAATAAATCCATTCTCTCTAGAGCCTGCAAAACTGCAAAGAAATTGACCAATAGGAGCCATGCGGCCCGCATGGCTCCTATTGAATCAATTTTCCCATCCAAACCTCACTCTCCTGCTCCTGCTCACGTCTGGTCCCGACCCACTTCCGCATTTGAAACTAAAAGCGGACAAGAGGTTTGTTTTGCCCTGAGCAGTTCAGCTGCCCCACTGACAAAGAGTCAAAGAAAGCGAAAGTCTGTCACTGAAAAGACACAAAGCGGAGATGTGAAATAAAGAGGGCTCAAACCCGAGTAAACATTGGGTCATCATTTGAACGGTGGCGAAAGGTTCGTGAAGATATGGACCCGATGCTGATACAGCGGAGTTTCTGTTGAGCAGGTAATCTTTCGTCTTTATTGTGGATGTTGTGACACAGATAACTTTCATGCCGATGCTGGCTTATGACTGTGAAAGCTGCCGTTAGTTTTTTTCTGTGTTATTAGACGGTGTCGAGACCATTTCTGTCTCTGCAATATTGTCAACACTTGTTTATTTGTTCGAAGGAGACGTTAGCCTCTATGTTAGCATTGTAAGCTAACAACAAGCTAACATTGCTATCATGTTTACACCAAATCAGCCTATTTATTTGCTCGTGGCAGCTAAATAAAGCAGCAAGTGAAAAGTAAATGAAACCCTCCGCTTCACGTCAGGGTTTCAGTCATCCTGTCCAGATTTATTTCTCCATAAAAACCTATTGCCCGGTCACTACTCAACTGTTTTGCTAACCCTCCTCCCGGTCTTGTCCATTTGTTTTCAACGAAGCCTTTGCTAAATCAATATGATGGATTATCATATACGCGTTATGATGTGTGTATTTGTGTGTCTTATCGATCATAAACAAGAGATTACGGTTTACGGGCACGGTTGTGTTGCGGTGCTACTCAGACAACAGCTGGTCCGACGCTCATGCAGGTTTAGTTTTCAGCCACAATGTGAAAGCGATCGTTATGATTAAAGCTAACGGCAGCATCTGTTAGTCGATTGGTCTCTTGTTAGCTTTCTCCTTGTTATCCCACCCAGTACCAGAGCTAATTGCTGATGATAAGAGCTGTTGATAATGGGTAACTTATTATGTAGCTGTAACATAGCTGTAACATGCTAATGACGTTATGCTAACTTGGCTGTGGAGCTTAGCTGTGGACATTGTAATGACTTACAAGATTCACGTTAGTTTCAACGTGCATTGTAATAACTTTACCTGTGAATCCGACATCGTTACTCGTTACCCTGTTTGTTGTTCCTGGAGGGGGTGTGTGTGTCATGGGAGGCTCCGAGTGGAGAGCGATACGATGTCGGAGGGGAGGAGATTAAGGAGCACAGAGGGGAGGGGGGTGTGTGGGGGGGGAATGCTTTTTTCAAACCTTTCAAATCGTAGACCAGAGCTTTAAACGGAGCCTACAATAACATGTAGGGCAGCTTACAGTACCATGTGACAATGACACTGAAAGTAAAATTGGCAGTGATATTGAATGGTTGATTAAAAAAAGGAATATTGCACCTGACAATCAACGTAATGAAACACATGATATTAAATATTATATTGTACATGATTATAGTAATGATTACTAGTATTGCCCGATATTGAGATCACACCAGCAGCAATGCCTGCCAACCTGTTCATGACTGCTCAGTAGTCATTACTTAATTATTACATGGAACCACACCAGTCTTCACTTCCTTCACTTTGATATCAACTACGCACGTTGTTGTTAAACTATTGCGGGACCAAAACCTGTCCACAGATAGACAGACAGAGAGACAATGTGAAAACAATACCAGCTGCACTTGAGTCGATGTGAATGGTTGGAACCGGGTAATAGCAGGGTTTCCTCTACATGTAATTGATTGTGGCGCACCGCCACGGCAAAATAAAAGCCGCCACACCTTCAGAATAATGTTTTTTTGTTGTTGTTTTTTACCTTGTTTTTATGTTGTTTTATGTTTATGTTAATGTAAATTATTGTATGAAATGTGAATTTTGGCACAAAACATGGTGTTTTTCATGAAATGTGACGCTACGCTGCAAATACCCTTATTTTTGAAAAACCAACACCGGAGTCACCACCTGCCTGTCTGGCTGCGGCGCGCGAAAGACGAAGAGAGTAGAGACGACAGTCCGACGTGGAGGGAGAGAAAAGGGTGAAGGAAAGGTACCTAAGCTAGGTTATATTTGATACAGGTTTGTTCAAACCCGTGAAAACGATACTGTTATAGATGGATTAGGCTACAGAAAAAATCCTGAGTTCAGTGTTGCCACAGGTACCTTGAAAAAGTAATCTGATTACTGGTTATCCTTTAAAAAGTAACTTAGGTACTTTACTGATTACTTGTTTTTAAAAGTAACTAAGTTAGATTACAAGTTACTTTCGAGTCAACCGCGTTTAAGGGCAGCATTTCCTCTACAACATACCGCCCGACCAACTTCTTCAACTCTCCCCCACTTACTTGTTTAGCACCGAAGTCCAGCTTTTGTTGTTTGGGAGGTGGGGGACCTCCTGCAGAAGTCCAGCTTCTGTTGTTTGGGAGGTGGGGGACCTCCTGCAGAAGTCGAGGCCGTGGCTTTGCTCGCAGCTCTCTGCTTAACACCACCTGGTGGGGCTTGCTCTGTAAACTTAACTGTGCTGCGACTCCAAATGTTTCTTCAAATTTGACGTTGTGTTTTTGAAGCTTGACAGTACTTTGTCGCCAGCACAGAGTGTACAACGAACCTTAATATTCTCATCTTTAGCTGACACGAACTCAAAATAATGACTGTATTTCCAGCTCGATAACGCGCATCTCTCACCTCCCTCCATTGTTGATGTGTTTGTGTTGCTGCGTGGTGTTATACGTGAGTTGTCCTCATGCTGAAAACGTGACTTGTCGCATATGTGACATCACTCCCCGAGACGCAAGAAGAAAGCAAAAATATATATTTTTACTAAGGAAAATGACACAAATAATAGTAACGCACGGTGACTTGAATAAGTAACTTTAATCTGATTACTGGTTTGGAAATATTAACGCGTTAGATTACTCGTTACTGAAAAAAGTGGTCAGATTAGCATCACTGGTCAGGATAAATGTGTTATTGATTGGTTAATACAGGATACGCATTATTTCTATCATCATTTCAGAGAGATTCTTATTTTTATTTTATTTTTGTACCATTGACACTTGTTAAAGAGAGATTACTTCAGGCCTAATAAAGCATGTCGAGTCTTTGGTTATACAGTAGAGAGAGATATTATTTTGTTGTAGATTAATTTTTAACTGTAAAATGTAATTTTCTATTGATAGAGGAAACCCGTTACGTTTCAGATACACGTTTTGAACAGCACGACATAACGTTAGCTTAGGTAATGCCCAGGTCATTTTCTGCCATGACTCTTTTCTGGTTACATTTTCAGATGAGTATATTAAACTATTTTCAAAAGAAGAGAAAGGTTCCAGAGGAAGAGAGTCAGGTAACGTTACATAAAGGAGAGGCTCAATGTTCTTGATTTATTATCGTGATGTTATTCCCTCAAGTCAATAGAAATGATAATGATGTGTACCGTGATAAGTGTAATATTTAAATATTCCTAACATTTCAGTATAGACTAGTTTAGTTATTTAACTTTGAAATATATCTTTAATTTGTTGTTGTTGTGTTTGTTGTTTTGGCCTAGTGATACTGCAAGATCCTATTTTCAATTATTATTTTCAATTCATGTACCCGAAACCCTATAGTAAATAATGTATTTAGAAAAACATTCAGTTTGAAATAGTCATAATTTCACATTTCAAAATTCATGTTGTCATCATCGTCGTCACCCTCCCTCTTCCACCTGGGCAGACCTCCCCCACGGTTTACAAAAATCCTGGAGGAAACCCTGAATAGTGATCTGCAATTTAAAACAAATGTGGGACAAGGGCATAAAGTGGGGGGCCAATTGTCCCTTTCCTATATCCTACTTCCCTCCTTCTGGCCTCCTTGCTCGGATGACATCCATGTATGGTTGTGAAGCTACCGCGTTGACAAGAGTCTGTCCACAGACAGACAGACATACAAACACTTGGAAAACAACTCAAAATCACATCCATTAGATCAATATGTGTCTCCAGGACCATATTTTGCCATGATGACAACCACACAGACGCACAAAGTGAAAATATTACCAGCTGACGCTGTCGCAGCTGGTAAATATCAAAGAATAATTTGGTGCCCCCCTTGCAGTAACTCTTGAGGACACACACACACACACACACATACACAAACAGTTTTATAATCACCATGTTCCCACAAACATATATAGGGAGCAGCCAGAGATGCAGTGACACGACAGTGTCAGTCATTATTGCTATTGAGTACATTCAATAGAAAAGCTTTTTGAACCAGCCACAACAGCTTCGGCTGGTAATAATATTCAGTCTCTGCGTGTGTTATCATGGCACAATGTGGTCCTGGAGTCACCCACTGTAGTGATTTTGAGCAGTATGTCAGGTGTTTATATGTCTGTCTGTCTGTGGACAGCACAATAACCTCACAACCGTGTAGGCTGCAGTCACGAAACTTCAAAGGTGTGTAGTTGAGATCAAAATCATGGCCAGGTTTGAAGATGGATGTAATCTGAGCAAGGGGGGCAGCAGTAGGGAAGTAGGATATAGAAACATTCATAACATACAGTCTCTACGCACTTTATATGTTTTTAAACTGTTCTGCACCTCATCTGTTCACTGCACCTTATATTTTATTTTGCACTACAATTAATACTGCTTGTGTAAACATCAACACTGCTCATTTATACATTTTTATACATATTTTTTGTATATATAAATTTTTTATATTACATTTTATATTGCTATGTTAATATGTCTAGGTTGTTCTTTTTATTTCACTGTGTTGTCATTAGTCTCTGTGTGTAATGCTGCTGCTACACCTTAATTTCCCAGCTTGGGATCAATAAAGTATATCTATTCTATTCTATAAAAGGGGCAATAGACCCCCACTTTACACCCCTGTCCCACATTTGTTTTAAATTGCAGATAACTATGACCTAGTTCCAAGCATTCACTTGTACTCTAGTGCTGCTGGTACCATGCCTGTCTGTGGACAGGTTTTGTCAGCATCATAGCTTCACAACCATCAATGATACAGTCATAAAACTTCACAGGTGTGTAGTTGAGATCAGAATGTAGGCCAAGATTGGAGATGGGTGTGGTCCTACCCATGTGTAGGCCTACTGACTATTCACATAATAATGCAATAGTGACTACTGAGCACTCAGAACCTGAACATGATGGGCGACATTCCGGCTGGTGTGATCTGTTCGCAAAACGATCTCTAGTATGATGAGGTTTCTACAATAAATACAGCTGAACTGAAAACAAGGATTGTCTCCCTTGTTGCTTCTTCACAGAAAAAAAAACAAAACAAAACAAACTATTTTATAGAGTGGAGTGCGAGGATGGAATGAGGAGTCTCACAACCTGAGGAATGACACATCATACTGAGTAAGTTACCTGATAGACTCATTCACAAATAAGTGTCAGTATGAATGAATGAATGAATGTCAGTAATGACAACAGCTAGCTTTTGGTACATTTTTAGTACATGGCCAGGGATGTTTACAGGACCAGCAGCCTCATTTATCCTCAGCAGGATTTTTCTCACATCCGCTGTGGTTACTGACAGTGGCAGGTCCTGTGAAGGAGTAGAAGACTTTACAGCTGACTCTTTGCTGAGGAGATCAAAGTGAGCATAAAAGGCGGTAACTCATCTGGTAGCATGGCCACACACAATATGGGCGCTCCTGCTTTTGTAGACTGTGACATTATGGATCACCTGCCACATATCTTCAGTGCTGTTGGTGTTGAGGTCCCTCTCCAGTCTCTGCTGATGTCTCCTCTTTGCCTCCTTAATACCAGCTTTCAATCTTGCACTGGTGGGTTTTGTATGCTTCCAGGTCACCTCAATTTGGGCTTCATTAAATACTTCAACATAAGGATCGTGTCTCCTGAATCTCCTTTCTCACCTGGGTTAGGGTTAGGGTTAATCAAATAAACGAAAATTCATCAACACTTGCCGTTGTCCGTAGGATCTCAATACAACAAAGACCAAAGTTGCATTTACCAAAGGTAATAAAACAGCGTCACTGACAAGTTATTGCTATATACAGCCACTATTTTAGTTCAAACAAACAAAAAGAGGGAACAGAGTACAGCACGTGTCAAAATCCCAAACAACACTAACTCAGGTAGTGAAGAGGGAGAGTACCCACCCAAGGAGGAGCGTCTGTCAAAAGTAAAGAGAAAAAGGTGATTGAAGTTCCTCCTGATGCCCCGTCTCAAAACACTAAAGTCAAGACAAATGATACCCCCCCCCTTCTCTTAGGTAATTGTACCTATGCATCACCACCTGTTGAGGCTCCTGGTAGTAGAAATGTCACTGTGGACTGCGGCTGAGAATAGAGATATCGTAAGAGAAGCCCCTAACCCAATCACTCATCCAACTGCGTAGATTCCTGATACGCAGCAGCTACTAAGATACACATATAAAACTGAATGGGCTAAGTGTAAAGATTCTTTCACATTTCCTACTGCGACCGATGGTAGGCAGTGGCCCTCAGAGAAGCTTATGCAAACTTCGCTGGATGAAGGCTGTAAGAGACCTGCTGAAACTTCTGCACGTACTCACAATGATTTTGCTCAAGTGGTTCATTGTGTAGAAGGCAACAAAGAAACTCTATCCAAATTGAACCGGTTCATTACAGTGTCGGATAATAATGCAAGCCTGTCAAGAGACACGAATAACCTCTTTGCAATACAAACTTTCCTACAGAATGCTTAGCCACACATTGCTGCTACATATACATTGGCTATTGCTGATTGGCCTAACAAATCTTGGAAGTACAGATAAATTAATAGGCATGCATAGAAATCAAGTGTTTGCTTGAAATGAATCACCATGAGTTCATTGTTTAAATAAATATTGTGAAAATAATGGGTGAAATAAACTCAAATGGCCTACCAAAACGTTGTAGGCCAATGCAATAAACAATGTCTCATTCAAATGTATGCATGTGTGTTAAAGAGAGACAAATAGATGAAAACAGATGTAGCCTAAAGAAAATAGCTTCTCAAACAATGAGATGGTTAAAAAACTGTATTTGGTCTCAACTAAAGCTAGGACTACCACCCTTTGAGTGTTTCCAACTTCCTTAACTTAACTTTATCAAACCCCATATCACTATGGCTGTGGCCAGTTTGCCAGTCAGTGACCAAGCTGTTATAAAGATCAGTGAATCAGAACTATAACCAAAAATATGGGACTTGAATAATACTAATTATTCTTAAAATATAAACAAAAACTGCTCTTTTGGCTCCTACATTTCCAGCCTCTAATTGTGGCTGTGATTAACAAAACATTTACTTCAACATAATTTTTCAAGGAGCCTTAACGTAAAGCTTCATCGTAACTTCCATCCATTTTCTTTTAAAACAAAAACAAAAAAAAAACTATCAGGCTTTACATGACTGCTTTTTGTTGCAAACTTAAGTTACTGATGGGGTGTTCTGGTGTGCTTTTCTTGGTCTCCAGTAGCACACTTCTTACCTGCCCCCTTGCATCCAGTAATGGTTTAACAATTCTGGCCATCAACCAGGAGCTGCATGGAGCAGTGTCATCCACTATGAGAACAACATTATCAGTAGCAAGATTTTGCCTTGAGATATTCCATTTCTGGCGTTCCGGCAACAAGGGGAGATATTCTTTGATCCACTTCTTCCAGAAAAGGTAAAACTGGGTATTGAATTTGCCTCCATGTTTTCCTGGAGTACAAGTCCTCCTTGTGAAAGAGCCCAGGTGGCATGATTGGTTTTCCATTAAGCTGAAGCAAATGGTTTGGTGTCAGGGCTTCCAAGTCATTATGGTCATAAGACACGGTTGTTATTGGATAGTCATTGAGAATCGCTTCCACTTCACAAAATGCTGTCTGTAAGCCTTCATCGTCTAATGCTTGCTGTTTCATGACTGAGGTAAGTATGTTCTTTACCTGACGGATCAAGTGCTCCCACACTCCAACATGATGGGAACTGGAAGGAGGATTGAAGATCCACTTTATCCCATCCTGAAGTAGGGTGTTCTCAATCAAGCTGTGGTTCAACTCACACTCTGAGCTGACATAGTTTGTTCCGTTGTCGGACCCGATCTCCACAACTTGACCTCTTCTACAGATAAATCTGCAGATGGCATTAATGCAGGAGTCAGTATCCAAAGATGAAGCCATTTCCAGATGTACGGCAGGGCTGGTTACATGTAAATATGACACCATACCTTTTCACATAATTTCTTCCATGTTTCACTTCGATTGGTCTAAAGTAGCCTGTTACAACGTATGTGAAAGGTGGCTCATCTGATATGACATGACTCTTGGGAAGATCAGCCATCTTTTGCTCTTCTGCTTTGGCCCTTTACCAACGACAAAACATGCATTTGTTGATTTTTCTTGCTGCTGCATTGGCATTTAGGATCCAATACTTCAGCCTTAGCTGAGAGAGCATATGGCATCTTCCCCATGACCAACTTGATCATGAATGTCTCTCAAAATGAGCTTGGCAATGGGGCTGTCTTTAGTTAAGAGGACAGGAAGTAGGAGTTCCTGTAGCATTGCTGCCCTTCTTATCCTTCTTTCAACTCTTAACAATCTATCTTTCAAGACTGGATCTAGTCTGAGGATGGCACTGCTTTTCTTTACATAAGGGTTTTCTTTTTTAAAGCAGCAATTTCTTCTGGGAAGCACTAACTTTGTCGGTCTGTGTCATGTCATCAAGTGAAGGCTTTAGACCACTTCTCAGTTTGTTTTTCATAGGGTTCTCTAATGGCTGGTAGGTAATTTTCTTTTTCACAGGATCTTGCGATGGCTGATCGATGGCAGACAATGGGCAAGTTTTGTTCTCCTTCTCTGAGTTTTCGGACACAGTAGTTATTGCAGGGACAAAGCTACTTCCTTTGGTGGTAGGTTTAAAGGTCTTTGATCCAGAATCTTTGTTGGCTGGGCGGGGATCTTGAATATCTCCAAACATGGGATCTTAGCTGATCCTAGTCTGTTTTTCAACATATTGTACCAGATCTTTGAGACTTGCTCTCTGTTTGCGTCTTTCTTGTATGTCACAATGACAGACCTGAACTTGTCCCTGAGCTTCAAAGGGAGTTTGGAAATAATTATTATCAGGTTGGAAGGTGTGTTCATCTCTTTCTATGTACTGACCACCTTGAGGTGCATTATAACATCCTCTCAGAAAAAAATCCATAAGAATGCAAGGCTTTGGCATCTTCAACTTTTATGGTTGGCCATTATATCAATATAAGCAGCTGTGATTCTCATATCATGGCCAACGTTCTCCAATAGAAGCCTTCTGGTAGGGGCGCCCATTAGCTCAGTTGCCAGAGCTCACCCTGTTTCCTGTCATCTCTGAAGCTGTCCTATCAATAAAGCCATATAAAGGCCCAAAAAATAATAATAATTATAAAAAAAGAAGCCTTCTGGCCACCCTATATCCCATTGAAGGCTCCAAGTGCAGAAAACTTTGGACTAGGTCCTAAACCTAGGCCAAAACCAGACTAAGTGGTGCCACATGTTGGCATCACAGGTTGTTGCTGTTGATTATGACCAGTCCTGGTTCTAGTACCTAGCTACCTTGGTCTTCTAATTGTGTTGTTTGGTCTTCTGAGATTTCAGGTTTTGAGGGGGTTAAACCTTTCCAGTGTTCTCGGTGGTCTTTTCTGTGGATTATCCATTTGCATTCATGGCATCAGGAGGTGTCTTTCTTACATCACCTTGAGATGTTTGAGATGAAACATCACAACACAAACAACACAAGAACATATTCTTCCAGAACCTCTAATTTTGCAGTTGATTCAGCTAAGCCAGCTTCCCCTTGCCATCTTTCCTTTTTTTGCTTTGAGGTTTGCTTTGAGGCTTGCTTCTTCTATTTCCATTTGATGTTTCTTTTCAAGCATATCTGCACAGACCAATAGAACGACTCTCTCTGTGTCACCCTGTGCCTTTAATCCTCTGGTGGTTGAGGATGAGGATGTAGTACTTAGTACAGTGGACCCCTTGTGTGACGCACTGTCTTCTGGCCTTACATCAGGAAGCTCTTCAGGCTGTTCATTAAGCTGTTCATCATAAGCAGCAAACTCCATCTTTCTCTCCTCTCTATCTTTATCTTTACCTCTTTATCTAAGGCTCAAACCAGTCCATTTGATCACATCCTTGTTCTTCTTCTGACGTGACCACCTAGACAGAATTTTAAAACTGTATACATTCTCCCAGTATATTCTCAAGAATTTCATTTACATTTCAGCTTTATGATATGTTTGTCAGATTTTGCACATTTATCATCCATAAGGGTTTGAATCTCATTCTATTTACATGTCACCACTCCAAGTTTTTCTCTGTGAGAGCAAATCAATTTCAACAGTTATCTCATCTTCATCAGCCTCAGCAGGCTTCTCCACAACAGGCTCACACCTGCCCTCCAGCTGTTCCTTTAACTTTGACATCCTGGCAATAATTATATTGTCTGTTTTACCTCTTCTCCCAAAGTCGGGTTGTGTTCCACTTGATCGCTTATCTGAATTCCATTCATGTCCTGAGTCCAAGGAGTAGTGCAAGAAAACCCTATGGCTAAAAGGTAAAAAGTTTGAGTGTCTATCGAACAGTTTCTTATCCTTGTATTTGTGATGCTTAGAGTTGGGTCGTAGGAGTCCTTTACAAACTTCTCCTTGCTTTGCTAGCAGTGTGGTATCTGCATGCATTCTTGCTTTCATCTTTTCATCTTTTTATTATAATCTGAACCAAATTTTGTGAATTAGCTCTCACATTTTCAGCAATTAATATTTTGTTAAATTTTCACAGAATATTAATTGCAATGTCAACAGATAGCATTTCTTCTACTGATAATCAGGGCTCTATAGTAAGGTGCTACTTTTACAGCAGGTGTATTCTCATTATACTAAACTGGTATGACAACTGTTCTCTGAGAAGCACACTGGTAAAAACAAGGTGGTGTAGTTTTACCAAAATTTATTTTGGTTTCAGCTCCTGCCAGCTCTAACTAAACTTATTCATTCAAAAACTACTACTATGATAGCTGGCACCACTACTGACACTGCTCCCTCCCTTCTTTTTGTAGTTGTGACATCACATTGGGAGGCAGTTTAAAACAGCTTGCTCAAATGGTGTAATTTATCATATCAGATAGTTGGTGAAACAATTAGTAGCAATAAGCTAACAACAAGATATATCTCAGTATTGATGCTAATAAAAAAAGTAACCAGACAGTTTTTCTGCTACCATCTGGCAGTTCAGAAGTATCTGCTGCCGTACCACCAGACTACAGAGCAGCTTCTTTCCTCAGGCTGTAAGACTCAATTCATCCTCAGCACTCTGCCATGAGAAACAGAATTAATTCATGGAATGTGACCTGGTGGCATGCATTCAGAAAAACGATATAGAAATAGCTAATCTTCGAACTGATGGTCGTGTTTGCTCATTCAGGTCATATAGAGGCATCAGTTTTAAATTAAGACTGTTCATTACCAGCTAAAAACGCCTTTTAGTATGTTTAATTCCAAACATGGCGGACTGCAAAGTCCAGGCCCAGTGTAGACTATTTATGATTCCATGATACGCCAGTGGCACTGGGACTGTCAGCTTAGTGCATTTTGCAGTTTAATGTTTTATTGATGTCATTCAATTGACTGTTTTGTTTTAATGTCCCAGGAGAGACATTACAACAAAACACTGTGGAAAATATAAAAAAAAAGATGAACATGTAAAGACAAATTAGGAGCATATACACAAGTGAGATACCCAGTCCACAATACTTTTAAATAAAATAAAACCTCTGACACTCAGGAGTTTTTAGCCGTGACTGAAATCTTAAATATCTTGTAGGTCCAATAAAGGTTGCATGAAGATATTCCATCTTTTCCTATCTATTACATCAACAAAGCTACCTTGTTATCTACAGACCATTGACTCATTGAATGCAGCTTTAGCTTTTTTCAGCAAATGCACATTTTGATATACAGTCCCCTCCAAAACTATTGGAACAGCAAAGCCGGTTTGACACAAAAAGATGAATATGAGACAAGAGATCAGTATGTCAGCTTCCATTTCCAGATATTTACATCTAGATCTGTTGAAAAAACTTAGAAGATAGCACCTTTTGTTTGGACCCACCCATTTTTCAAGTGAGCAAAATTATTGGAACATGTGACTGACTGTTTTTTGCTGCCCAGGTGTGTCCTATTACATTGATTATTCAAACATTAAATAGTGCTGAATGTCTGCTCTCAGTTTCAGCTTTGGGTTTTGCCTTTGCAGACTGCATTTATAGTTAAAAAGGTGTAATCAACATGATGACCAGAGAGCTGTCTTTGGGAGAAAAGCAAGCAATTTTGAAGATGAGAGAAGATGTCTACAGTTGTGATCAAGTCAGATTTCAAGATGGCTGCCGAAGTGGTTGCTGTGATTTCACACTCCACAAACAATTACGAACTTTAAAGGAAACACAAGAAAATTAAATACAACGACAAGCTTATTTTGACTATTCTTTATTACGTTGTTTTTTTACATTGCAAAAACGAAAGGAAATGTCAAGGAAAAAGCAGAAGGAAGGACAGAAACAGGCCATGATGGGAGAGGAAGATCAAGTTCCGCATTCTTTTTCCAGCGAGACTTAAAGTTTACCACCCAGATGGGAAGTTCAAGGTGTTTGACAACCCCAAAGACACTGCGGAAGGTTTGTCTGAGTACGGTGTTAACATGGAGGTCTCTGCCGAGGAGCCGGACTTGGAATCAACGCTGCGGGCAGCAGGCTGGGAGACGCACCGCTCCAAGGGCAGAAAAAAACCGACAGGCGATCTGATCTGTGGTGTTAAGACACTACTGGACTCTCTGGGTCAGCATGCAAGGAGAAAGGATAAAGCTATCGGTGGCGATACAACTGCGTAAAAGGTCCGGTTACTGAACGAGGCTATGTCCTTTTGCGGCTACATAATGCTGCTCTAAATGAACAAACTAATGGCTGAGCAACTGGACACTCAAATCTTTTCCAGAACTGATGATTCGGAGTATAAAATATATGATTCTGAACTCAATGTTGACTCAGAAAGTCATGTCCTTAGTCAGATTAATGATATGTGTGAATATTTTACAGATGATCAGTTTAAAGACAATGTAGAACTAAATAAAAGATTTTCGTTAATACACTTTAATTGCAGGAGTCTATATGCTAACTTCACCAGGAGTAATGAATATTTGAATTCATTTCAAGATAAATTTAAAGTGATTGCCTTATCTGAGACATGGTTAAATCAAGAAAAAGGAGTTGATTTCAATATTCAGGGCTATGAGTTACATTATATGAACAGAGGTAATAGGAGGGGGGGGGGTGTGGCCTTGTATGTGGGCAGTGGTTTGAAATGCAAACTGAATGAATCTATGACGATGGCAATCGATGATCTAATGGAATATATAACTGTGGAAATTGAAATGGAAACTGAAAAAAATGTTGTGACTTGTGTGTATAGAACACCAGGATGAAATATAGAAACATTCAAAGACAAATTGGAAGAATTAATGGACAGGCTAAACGAAAGGAAAACAAATATTATTTGTGGAGATTTTAATATTAATCTACTAAATGTATCTAAACATAATCTTACATCAATCTTTTTAGATGCATTATACAGTAGAGGTTTATTCCCACTGATCACCAAGCCTAGCATTCCCATTCGATAACATCGAATGGGGCAACATTAATTGATAACATTTTTATAAATGACTTGCAAAAATAGGTCAGAAGTGGGCTACTTATTAATGATATAACTGACCACTTACCAGTCTTTGCAGTGTATGATAGTAAAACAAAGGGAAAGGAGGAAGATATGTGTACTAGATATGTAAGAGTAAGAACTCCTGATGCAATCAATGCATTTTGGGATGATCTATTTAGAGAACAATGGAAAGGAGTTTATGTAGATGATGTCAATGCTGCATATGAATCATTTCTAAATCGCTTTTTGTTACTGTATGACAAACATTGTCCATTAATACCAAATAAACAAAAAGGCAAGTATAGTGAAAAACCATGGATTACAAAGGGTTTGCAAAACACGTGCAAGAAAAAAAAAAAACTTTACAGAGACTTTATAAAACTTAGAACCAAGGCATCTGAAAAGCAATACAAAATATATAAAAATAAGTTGACAATTATATTGAGACAAGCTAAAAGAGATGATTATAATAAAAGGCTATTAGAAAATAAAAATTATATTAAAAGTACCTGGAAAATTCTGAATGAAGTAATTGCCAATAATCTATAGCCCACAAGTAAACCTAGTTTTTATATTAATGACAACAAGGTGGTCCTAACAAACCTGAAAGAAGTGGTGAATGAATTTAATTCCTATTTTGTAAATGTTGGGCCGAAACTTGCAAAAACTATTAAACAACATAATAATGGACCAGCAGAAGGTGACTGGAATGGGGAAAGTAAAGTATTGCAATCTATTTTTCTTGGAGAAGTGAATGAGAGTGAAATAATTTCAATTGTGACGAAATTTAAAAATAAGACTTCAACGGATAGCGATGGGATTGACATGACCATTATTAAGAAAACCATTGATTGTATAATTAAACCTTTAACTTACATTTTCAATCTTTCCTTTTGTACAGGTATTTTTCCAAATAGAATGAAAATTGCAAAAGTTATTCCACTCTTTAAAGCAGGAGATAAACATAGTTTCACTAATTATAGACCCGTATCATTATTGTCACAATTTTCTAAAGTGTTGGAGAAACTGTTTGTAATAAAATTGGATTATTTTATTGAAAAAAATAAATTGTAAAGTGAGAGTCAATTTGGCTTTCGAAAGAATCGGTCCACGAGTTTTGCTCTAATGAAACTAACAGAAGAAATTACCACAGTAATAGAAAGCAAGAAACAAACAATTGGGGTTTTTATTGATTTAAAAAAAAGCGTTTGATACAATTGACCATAAAACTGTCATTTCAAAATTATATTCGTATGGGGTGAGGGGCGTGGTTTTAAACTGGGTACAAAGCTACTTAGATAACAGAAAACAATATGTGCACTTTTTTGGTAACACATCTGATTATATGAACATTGATTGTGGAGTCCCACAGGGTTCAGTCTTGGGGCCCAAACTTTTTAATTTGTATATTAACGATATATGTGAAGTGTCAAAATCACTACAGTTTGTGTTGTTTGCAGATGACACAACTTTTTTTTGTTCTGGTGATGATTTAAAAACTCTTGCAAAAGGTATAGAAAAGGAAATGGTGAATTTGAAAAAATGGCTTGATGTCAATAAGTTGTCACTAAATTTGAACAAAACTAAGTTTATGATTTTTAGCCATCAAAGAAGTGAGGCGAATATATCACTTTCTGTCAGAATTTAGATTTTTAGGTGTGACCATGGATGATAAATTGACATGGAAAGCTCATATAGCTCAGCTAAAATCAAAAGTGAGTAAGAATATTTTTGTTCTGAATAAGGCTAAATATATGTTAAATTATAAAGCAATGATAATTTTATATTGTTCACTAATTTTGCCTTATTTTACTTATTGTGCTGCAGTTTGGGGTAATACATACTCTACCAGTATAACTCCTATATTTTTATTACAGAAAAGAGCAGTTATTCATAATGTGGGCTATAGAGAACACACCAACAGGTTATTTATCGAATCAAGACTATTGAAACTTCATGATTTGGTCAAACTACAGACACTCACAGTTATGTTCATGGCAAAATGTAAAGTTTTACCAGAAAAATTGCAAAATTTGTTTGTTTTTAGTTCTAATGATCATCGCAGGAAATTTAATTTTAAGCACCAATTTGCAAGAACAACTTTAAAGCAGATGTGTATTTCTGTTGCTGGAGTTAAGCTGTGGAATTCTTTACAGAGTGATTTAAAGTGTTGTCTGAATATATTTCAGTTTAAAAAAATATATAAAAAAAGAATAGTTGTATTGTATGAACAAAATAGTTAGGATCTATATTGTGTATGAGTGTTGAGACAGAGAATGTATTTCTTATTTTCTCTTTACTTTTTCTTGTGATGTTAATGTTGTATTGTAAACTGTAATTGTGCAGACCATCTATCATTTATTTTGTCTTGAGGGAGGGGCAGGTAAAATAAGATTTTCTTCTTCCTGCTCCTTTCTGGTCATGGAATATGTTTTAGTTGATAGTTGTGTTTTGTTTTGTTTTTGTATGATTTTTAAATTGCCATGATCAGAACAAATAAAGAAAGAAAGAAAGAAAGAAAGATGTAAAATCAATCATAGCCATTGCGCAAATGTTGGCCATGGCCAGTACAACCATTTGGAATGTCCTGAAGAAGAAAGAAACCACTGGTGTACTCAGCAACAGATGTCGAACTGGTAGACGAAGGAAAACATCAACAGTTGATGACAAAACATTGTGAGAGCTCTAAAGAAAAACCCTAAAACAACTGTCACCAACAACCTCCAGAGGGCAGGAGTGAAGGTATCACAATCCACCGCTCGCAGAAGACTTCGGGACCAAACGTAGAGGCCACACCAGAAGATGCAAACCACTCATTAGCAATAAGAATAGAAAGGCCAGATTGGAATTTGCCAAAAAGTACAGAGACGAGGCTCATAAGTTCTGGGAGAAAGTTTTATGGACTGATGAGATAAAGATTAACCTTTACCAAAGTGATGGAAAGGCTAATGTGTGGACAAAGAAAGGATGTGCTCATGATCCCAAACACACAAGCTCATCTGTGAAACAAGGTGGAGGTAATATTATGGCTTGGGCTTGCATGGCTTCTTCTGGGATGGGCTCATTGATCTTCATTAATGATGTAACACATGATGGCAGCAGCAAAATAAACTCAGAAGGCTACAGAAACATTTTGTCAGCCAATTTAAAGAGAGATGGACCCAAACTGATCGGAAGAGCCTTCATCATGCAGCAAGATAACGACCTAAAACACACTACCAAAACAACCAAGGAGTTAATCAGGGGAAAGAACTGGAAGGTTTTAGACTGGCCAAGTCAATCTCCAGACTTAAACCCTATTGAGCATGCATTTTACCTGAGAGGAGGAGACTGAAGGGAGAAACCCTGCGAAACAAACAACAACTGAAAGACTCTGCAGTGAAAGCCTGGAAAAGCATCACAAAAGAAGAATGCAAAGGTTTGGTGATGTCAGTGGGTTGCAGGCTTGATGCAGTTATTGCAAGCAAAGGATTTGCAACTGAATATTAAGTATTATTCACTCTTATCTATTTTAAGTCTACCTGTTTCCTATACTTTTGCTCACCTAAAAATTTGGTGGTCCGTTACACATGATGCTATCTTCTAAGTTGTGTAACAGATCTAGATGTAAATACCTGGAAATGAAAGCTGAAATGCTTTTCTCTTGTCTCATATTCATCTTTTGATGTCAGACCTAACTGTTTTCAGTGTACAGCCAAAATAAAGGAATTGGCCCCGCTGTTCTGATAGTTTTGGACTGCACATGGTATTTAAGATATGTCTCCTAATAAACAAAAATCAGGAGTCAAATGGATCCATTATGGATGACCTTCATACATTCCCATGCACAATGTGGCAAAGTTCCATCTTCTACTCTGTACTTCCAGCACAAATTATGCTTCATCGGTTTATTCTGTGGAGTCTTGATAATAATTAATTTACATTTTACCCACATTCTGCCAAGACGTGCAGCTAGTTTGTGTTTTTAACAGAGAAAGGATGACTCTTATTTATGAATTCTCACTTACTCATGAACATTCGTGTCACTCATGACTCGTAGTCTCATAATCTTTAAGATCAGATCGTGTGTCTTACATTTTCTGAAGTAGTTACTTTGAGAATTAAATTCTAAACAAGGGAGCAGTTGCATCATTGTGGGTGGCCTAATGGGCCTTAGCCCACCCACTTGTACAATTGGCACACCCTAAATGACCATATAATACGATGTATATTCAGTCGCAGTCAAACGTTTACATACACCAAAAAAACTATATCATGGCAGTCAATGATTTCTACAGCTCTCATTTTTCTGTTATGGAATGAGTGGAACACATACTACTTGTCGCAAACAACATCAATGGAGTTTGCCACAAATTCCATATTTATTATAGGTCTTCTGAAAATGTGACCAAATCTGCTGGATCAAAAATATACATACAGTAATTCTGATATTTGGTTAAAAGTCTCTTGGCCATTTTCACCTCAATTAGCTGCTTTTGATAGCCATCCACAAGCTTCTGGCAGGCCTCTGGCTGAATTTTTAACCACTCCTCTTAACAGAATCGGTGAAGTTCAACTAAATTTGCTGGCTTCCTGGCATGGACTTGTTTCGTCAGCACAGTCCACATGTTCTCCATGGGGTTCAAATCAGGACTTTGGGAAGGCCATACCAAAACCTCAATTCTAGCCTGATTTAGCCATTCCTTTACCACTTTTGATGTGTGTTCGAGATTATCGTCCTTGTGGAACATCCAACTGTACCCAAGACCCAATCTTCTGGCTGATGATTTTAGGTTTTCCTGAAGAATTTGGAGATGATCCTCCTTCTTCATTATTCCATTTACTTTCTTTAAAGCAGCAGATCCACTGGCAGCAAAACAGCCCCACAGCATAATACTACCACCACCATGCTTGACAGTAGGTATGGTGTTCTTGGGGTGAGAGGCCTCACCTTCTCGCCTCCTAATATATTGCTGATCATTGTGACCAAACAACTTGTTTCATCTTGCCACAGAGTTTTCCTCCGGAAGGCTTTTACTCTGTCCACATGATCAGCAGCAATTTTCAGTAGAGCATCAAGGTGCCATATCTAAAGCAAGGGCTTCTTTCTTGCCCAGCAGCCTCTCAGCCCATGTTGATACACAACACCCTTAACTGTGGACACTGTCAATTGTCTTCCAGCAGCTTTTAATTCATTGCAGACTTGCTTTTTGTTGGTTTTTGGTTGGCTCTTGACCATCCTGACCAGTTTTCTCTCAGCAGCAGATGATAGTTTGCATTTTCCTCCTAATGGTGGCAGTGACACAACTGTGTACCTACAAACAGTTGTTTGTACAATTCGTCTTGGGTCCTGTTACTGCTTTGAAATGGCTCCAAGTGACTTTCCTGACTTGTTCAAATCAATAATGTGCTCTTTCAGATCAATGCGTGAGTTTGTGAGTCTAATTGGTGTATAAAACATGCCCTAGTTAAATGGGCCCAGAAAAGTCACCAGCTGTTATCAATCAAAATCACACAGAAAAAGTTAAGAGTCCATGCTACAAAGAAAGTTTGATTCACACAACTTTCTATAATCCCCAAAATTGATTGTTCAAGTCACTGTATGTATATTTTTTGTCCAGCAGATTTGGTCACATTTTCAGAAGACCCATAATAAATTCATTATTGAACTAACCTTCATGAATGTTTCTTGTGACAAAGCAGTATGTGTTCCACCCATTCTATAACAGAAAGATGAGGGATGTAGAAATCATTGGAAGTGAAGACTGCCATAATATACATTTTCTTTACAAGGGTACATAAACCTTTTACCACAACCTAACCCAGAGGCAGAGATGAACCTGTGCAAACGACCCTGTCTGTACCTGCCATGTGTCACTTGTCCCTGCACTCACTCAAGCCCTCTGCTTCCCTCCGTTTGCTGCTGACAATGGGTGAAACATGTCCCAAGAAGAAGAAATAAGCTTCCAAAATCCACATGGCACTCAACTCAATGCAAGACTTTCCATTTTACTGACACTTGCCCCCTGTCACACTTGCTCATCCTCTTGCCTCCACTCTGCAGAATGTAGTCCTGCATCATTTTTAATCTTCTTCTTTATGAGGGGTCTCTCACACTCTCTCTGACTATTGATCACTTTTCTCTAGACATGAAGAACTTAGAAAACAATATAGGCAAGACGGAATCGAGCTGAGGATTCCTGCCCAACTTCAATGTCTCTATGTTGCCTTTAAAGCATCTATAGACCGTTTCTATTGAGAAAAACGTATATGTTGACAGTGCAGTGCAGTGCTCTCTCTCTTCTTAAAAGTCAATCTAGCTTATCCAGCTGTTGATCACAGCATTGGGCAAGTTGTTGGGTACAGCTTTGACAAGTTGCCAGTTCATCACAGGGCTGACATAGGGACAAGCAACTATTTATGCTCACATTCACACCTATGGGCAATTTAGAGTACCAGATTAACCTTACTTGCATGTCTTTGGATTGTGGGAGAAAGCCGGATTACCCAGAGAGAACCCAGGCAAGCACAGGAGAACATGCAAACTCTGCACAGAAGGGCCCTGCTCCAGCCTGGTCTTGGCCCCCGGACCATTTTGCTGTCAGGCAACAGAACTAACCACTGAACTGCCGTTAGGCAAGAACATATTTTGGAAAAACAGCTAAAAACTGTCATAATCAACCAGAGGTGCTAGTTTCCTTCCACAGCATGACATCATCGCTGTTTTAGCGATGCTGGGAAGTGTCAATAAAGGCAAACAATTTTAACATAGGCTATGAGGCCAAAATTACTGTAGCCCACCCAAAACTGAAACCCACCGAAATCCTGATGCATACTTGACACTGAGTTATACTGCACTTACTCTAATTGCCTCTTCTTGATCTACTGTGGCTTCGGATAGTACTTCTATATCATTGTCACTTTGGACTAAAGTTTAACACATGAATTAATGTACAAACACACTGAGCATTAGTTCACCACCAAACATATTTTACTGATGAAACCATATAAAGCTGGTTTGACAACTTTATCCATGGAACTGTGTCAAAGTGTGTGTGTGTGTGTGTGTGAGTTTGTGTGTGTGTGTGTGTGTGGGAGGTGTCTACAGGTAAAAACATGTCTCACAGCACGCACATCACATACACCTGAGGCCATGTCTGTTGAAACTCACTGAGAGGATCTGTCAAAAAGGAGTGTCCAAGCAACACACACACACACACACACACACACACACACACACACACACACACAACTCACTCACTTATTCTATCCTCCCCCACATGTGTGTCTATTTAAACTAGTAGACGTTCACCTTGCTGGGTGTGGCTGTCCTGACTTTTTACTGACTCACTATACAAGCATGGACACAGACACACACACACACACACACACACACTGGAGACCAAACAGCATAACCGTGAACTGAAACTTGCCATAGGGAGTTAAGTACGTTGTCAGTTCCATGGTCTCTTGTGCACTTTGCTCAGCTCTAGCATAGTGATAAACTTAGACTTACCCACTTTCTCCAGCAACTCATTGATATGTGGCACCTTCTGGCCTGGTTTAATAGTCCTGTCCCTGGCCTTTTTGTCATACCAGGTCTTCTGGTTGGCTTAGCAGTCCAAGACAGTTTCAGGTTTACAGTACAAAAATAATCCTTGCTGGCCACGCATCCTCTGACCTATATTATTTTTTTTTTCTTCCTGTTGTTTATTTCCCCAATCCAAATCTGGAAAGAAAACAACTTGGACTATTTGGGCTCCATCATTCACGTGTCTTATCTCACATTCACTGGATATCGTTCAAGTTGAAACCACATGTGAACTGTATGTTTGACTGAAGGACTGGTTTAATAAATGAGTCAAACCAGAGAGCTTTAAAAAATCTCTGAGCTGTAGATTCTGGAGCAGTTTTTGAGGATGGTGGGCACTAAGCTGGAGGTCTGGATCTGTGGACCCGACCCAAAGCCTGCAGAAGACACCGCCTGGCTTGCAGAGGTCTTAGTGTCAGCCAGAACCAGGAGCAGGAGAACCACCATCTGCCATGACAACTAGTTCACTAGACGCATAAGTCCCATGGGAATAAAATGGGGGTCAAACTCAGGTTTGACCTCATTCAAGTGCCAGGCAGCTCTCTCCAAGTTAACCAAACACCAGTAAAAAGTCTTTCTCTAACTCTAGGCAAGACACACACTGCTATCAGTGTAATGGTATAGGTCACACCCAGTACATATGCCCTGCCACCAGACAGAGTGAGCAGTCTGTTTTGTGTTCAGTTCCCAGACCCACTCACCCAGCCCTAGTTCAGGAGGAAGTTTTCACTGTTCCAGTGAATGGTCAGCGTGAGGAGGCCCTCTTAGACTTTTGCTGCTTACAGTCTGTTGTTCTGCCTAAGGTCCTTGAGAACTGTGGAGTAAGGCTACTTCGAACATTAATTGTGGTCATGGTGATGAGAAACTGTACCCCACAGCTGAGATTTACCCTACAGTCAGTGGTCAGACATACCTCCTGACAGTAGCTTCAGTGGCAACACTGTCATATCCAGTTGTCCTTGGTCATGATCTCCCCACACTGCTAGACTTGGTGCCAGTGAATAGTGTGAAGAAGCAACACAGTCCAATCAGCCTTTAGATTGACATAGCAGCACTGCAGGAAGCTGACCCAACACTAATATCCTATTAAGTTAGCAGTATTGCCTGTACATTTTTTGGCCAGGCATGGACACCCATGGTGAATGTTTTTGTAATTCATGTGAAACATATCAGCTAACTTCGCCAAGGGGAATAGTCCATGCACAGCTTTAGCTGTCAGCTGTCACTTACATTTGGTCTGTCATTGACACAACATTTGATAGACTAGGCATGATTGTGTTGGGGCCCCTTGAAAGAAGGTCATTACGCAATTGGTGCATCTTGGTAACATGTGAGTTCTACCCGTTACGCAGAAGCATTTCCCCTTAGACCTAGACAGATTGCAAATTGGCTTCTATAACTGTTTTCAAGGGTAGGCATACCTAGAGAGGTCCTTACAGACTGTACAAACTGCATGTCCAAACTGCTGAGGCAGGTTTATCAGTTGCAAGGGGTGAGGGGTATAAATACCACCCCATACCACACCCAGATGGACGAGCTGGTGGAAGGGTTCAATCTGACTCTCAAGACATATGCTGCAGAAGTTTGTTTGCCACACAGGCTCTGCGACCAATGGCTGCAATACCTGCTCTGGGCGAATCCAATTGCAGATCAGGAGAATGTTGTTGCCTATGTGGTGAAAATGAGAGACTTCAACAGATGATGGCTCTGGCACAGGAGTACATGCTTGTATTATGGTTCAGCAAGGATTAATAGTAATACATTCTGAAATGCTTGTGTGTATGTACTCTGATAGAAACGTCAGGCTATTATTGTGCCCACTGGGTTAGACTGGGTTCACAGGGCTATTGCGAATGACAGCAAAGGCCAGAGGGAGAGAGGAGAGGATTGTCTGGTCTCATTGGCTGTAGCTTCTTCCTGGCTCTCTGAATTGTCTGCAAATCAGCCAGATATTTTGCCTTCTAGATATCCAGCAGATGTTGGTGACATGCCAGCAAGCTGTCCCAGAGCTCCTGGATCATGTCTTTGAACAGTTCACACATACCGACCATCGTTCATGGGAGCGCAGGCCGATCTGCCTCTGATCTGGGGCTTTTTGTCAGGGAGCTTCTAAAACCATCAGGGACACCAAGATGGTTTACCTGTAAGCAGAGGGACACGTTGGAAAGCCCACTCCTTTTGGCAACAACAGAGAGTGGCAATTCTTTCAAATGTTGTTTAATAGCGTTCATTGTTCTCATCAGGAGAGAATCGTATCAATTTGGGTTCTTGGTGGATGTGTGGCACCCTTGGTGGTGGCTCATTCTATTGGCTGGCCATCACCCCTGGATCCTCCCCGTTACCACCACCATCATCATCATCATCACTAGCTGAAGCACCTGGTTCCCCTTCATCTGGCTCCTCACGGTGCTTTGCTCTCTTTGCCCCTCTTGACATTGTGTTCTACTTAATGTGTTGTCTAACCTCATCTTCTGACACCACTTATTAGCTGGCTTGAGGTGGCCAAGGAGACAAAGGAGGAGATCAAGAGTCCGTGGTGACATACATCAAGCAGCTATTTAAATTTTTTCATAGCACCATGTAACAGTGTTTACAGCCATCCCACATCAACCCCACATATAGACTGACCGCCCTTTAACCATTTCTACACAAATGACTGGCACATACCATTAAAGAGTTGAAGAGTTTTTTTTTTTTACACACCTGACTCTACTCACCACTTCCTACTTGATGTTACCCTCCCAAAACTAAGAAAAGGTGTGCGAGCACTGGGGAATTCTTTTACCTGAATACCCTGGGAGAAGGAGAACAGGAGAACGCAGAGATAAGTTTTGTGCATGACACAAAGAAAGTGCAATTTAACATTACAGTTTGTGAACACTGATTCTTAGAACATACTTTAAAGCTACACAATATACTTCTACTATTGAATCATAAATCAATGCCCAGTATCTGCCAAAGCACACATAATACAAATTACTACATAACATTATGTGGCAACACGAGGGTTATTACCATGTTATGTACCAAATACCAACAACGCCACCTTGGGTTAGGGCCCAAGGACCCGTACTAAAGATCAATTATTATCTACGAAAAAGGACACTCAGGTTCGTTCACTCAGGGAGGGCAGGAGACGGAGTTCAATGTTCACATATACAAACTTTTATTTAAAAGTTCACAAGATTTGGCACTCAATGGAAAAAAAGGAGAAAGGAGCCCAACTGGAGAAAAGTGGGGGGTTCAGGCTGAGGCTTACCGGCTGGAGGAGGGGTTGTGATAGGGGAGATGACATCCAAAAAGAAAAAGGAGAACACCCCACTCACAGCAAAAAGGTGACGTGCACAAAGAAAATCTTGAACGGGGATCACACAACACACAAGGGATCACCACCACCCAGGGGAACCACCACCACCAACACCGTCGGCCTTCAGCACTAGGGGAAGAGGGAAAAACACGATTAGGAGGGCCCACAGTTAAAGAAAAGAAAACAATATTTTATAATTTGTGCCAACAAACTATAGATAATAAACTGAAAAAATATTGAATTAATCATAAATCAACCAACCAAGACAAGAAATCAAGAGTCTCTGGCCAGAGATCAACTCAAGAATTAACCATAACTATTTAGGTTTAACAAATAATAAAGAAAAACTTTAATTGCAATCAACTCTCAAAATAAACAAATTACCCCAACAAAAACAATAAACACCCAAAATACTAGGAAATTACCAAAAGAAATTCAGCCATTAAACAGAAGATAAACAAATAAACAACACCACCAAACCTCGGCGGATTGCCTTTAAAACACGCACACACACACACACACACACACACACACACACACACACACACACGGTCAGTAGCAGGAGGCAGGTGGACCAAAAGCGGCCGACCGGGTCCAAACCGAGCTGTTGGCGCAGCGGCAGCAACACAGTACAGTGGCCAAACAGCGACCCACACCAAGCCGTCGGAGTAGCGGCAGCAAGCAGCAGCAGCAAGCAGCAGCAGCAACAACACAGTACAGTGGCCAAACAGCGACCCACACCAAGCCGTCGGAGTAGCGGCAGCAAGCAGCAGCAGCAGCAGCAAGCAGCAGCAAGCAGCAGCAGCAACAACACAGTGGCAGAACAGCGGCGAAGCAGCGGTAGTGACGTGGCAGTGGCCCAGGTGCCGTGATTGAGCAGCAGCGCTTACTTAGCTTAATTAGCTTTAGCATCCATAACTCCGGTATTAGTCCGGGGATATTAGCGTCCCATCCAAAGAGGGAGAGGGGTGAAGAAAATCACACATCGGGGGAAGACAGCCACCATGCGTGCAGCACACGACCAGCAGACTATTAGAGGGAGAGGAGCAGAAGGGGAGCTTAGCACCTGACTACAGCAATAAACAAAAGTACGTCATAACTCACCAATGCTCCGGTCGGCAGCGGCAACACGTCAAATGATCGCCTCGACCGCAGTGGAAACGCCAGATCTAATAAAGAGTCACGGTTTGATAAACATGAAACACGGACTAATGTACACAAACAGCGCGGCAACGTGCGCCTACCTGTGCTCAGATGCTAGTGGCGAGTACCACGACCCGGAAGTGGACGGGCCGAAGAGGCAGGAAGCGAGAGGTCAGGAGGAGGAGCACGACCTACTTTTATCCCCTCTGTCTGCGTAACGATTGGCTAATGAGCCAGAGGGGCGGTGGTGCAGCAAAACTAAGTTTGATATGGTGATACAGTGATGCCTCATATCACTACAATTACTTTAAATCATTTATCAATGACTACCGGTTATGCAATGATGTGTTAAGATGCACATTGTCTGAGCTTGGCATCCTTTAAATTTACTTTTTGTAGTGTTGTGTTTTGTCTTGAAACAGCTACTTTGGTTTAATCAGAAATTTTGAAAGGCAGAATGTGCAAAGCAGGAGTGCTGGAGTTGCTAGCAACATGGCGGACGATGACCCGGCATCAACACTAACAACTGAGAAGCTTGTTCAAGAGCTTGAAAAGCTGCAGAAAATATGGCCCGAAAACTCACCGCTCTACACTAGACATGAGTGGGCTTCAATCCGACCTTGGATCGGTGATGAAGGAGAATACAATGCTCAAAGCTAAAATAAAAGATTTGGAATCCATCTCTCTATACGAATAGCTGGGTACTGGGACTGCAAGAAAATATAGAGGAGAAAGATGCTGGGTCCAAGTTGTTCTCTGACTTGTAGGGAGACCTGCTCTCTGAGCCGCCCAAGCTAGACTGTGCAGCCAAAACCACGATCATATGAACCTCCATAACCTGTTATTGTTAGGTTTCATCGATACATTGAGAAAGAGACTGTTCTGAAGTGGGCAAAGACTCATAAGGACTCTTCTTACAACGGAAAAGGTGAGCAGCGTTTAACTGGGTCAAGGAGCTCCTCTACACTCAGCGAGTGAAGTTTGGTACGCTGTACCCAGCACGCCTCCAAGTGACCTACAACAACAGGGAGCACATCATCAACCCTCCCAAGGCAGCGGAGGCTTTCTACAAGGAGCACCTCAAATCCGGGGAAGATTCAACGGCGGGTTAAATAACTATCCTCTCTAGGTGATATTATTTTGGCTAACTTAGCTTACCAGCTATGTTGTTGGACTTGGGATTCTTCAATGTTTGATATTTTTACAGAAACAGAACTACTTTCCCATGTTCTGTAGGAAACGGATCATTGAAGCTGTCTTTTTATCAGACAGCGCCTGCTATTTACTGATGGTGATTATGTGATGTCATTTAGAGTAAAAAACCTTGTCCTTTTCCACTATGCATGGTGGATCAGGATCTCAATCACAACACATTATAACAGCATCCATATGATTATAAACCGTTGCAGATAAATGTTTAGATTTACTGGTGGAAACCATGGGAAACAGGTTAAAAAACACACGATGTCAACATTATGATGTGTACCATCACGCCTCTTTTGGTTAGGCAACTCTAGCATGTTGTATGAAATGGCACACTGGAGCGGCTCAACGCTGGCGCTGCTTGGTTAATTGTGAACAAACAAAGGCGGCGTAAAGGTGAGCCTTCGTTGCGGCAATAATGAGAGATTCTGTGTGAAAAGGGCTATTGTTTCCTGTTATCTGCATATAATACTGATCAGAATGTCACTCTGGTCAGAGGGAACTTTGCATCCCTGTTGTAAACTTCTGTCTCCACTGATCATTGTATAAAACTAATCTAAACCAGCCATCAAATTGGACTGTCTGAGTTTTCTATCTTTTATTCCAACCTTTACAAATCGCAGCCACCTCCCGATATTTCTGTTATTTGTCAAAAATTTAGATATACAGTGCTAACTGTTAGTGAAAAAGTAGCAGAATGTTTAGATTTACCACTGAGCTTACAGGAAATCACTTCCTGCATCCCTCTGATGCAGAATAACAAAACTCCTGGACCAAGGACTAAGCCTCTGACTAAGCTATCACGGTGGCCCGAACAGGGTGTCTTACCACAAACATTAAACCAGGCTCTTATATCTCTTATTCCAAAGAAAGATAAGGACCCTAATCTATATGGTAGCTACAGACCCATCCGTTTGCTCAACAACAACGTCAAGCTTTAGCAAAGGTGTTGGCACCAGTGGTGGCGGGTGAAATTTTTTTCGGGGGAGGCACAGTATTGTAAGTCATTTGTCAGATGCGCTATAACCATGTATCACCAGTAGGATGTGCCAAAGCACCCTATTGGTGCATCACACTGGTCTATTTAAATAAATTAAACTAAAAACACTATGCTTGGAACAGTAATATGTTTCTAATATGGTTTTTCCACAAGAAAGTATAATTACCACATTAAGATGACCCTTGTTAAAAACTCACTTAAAAACTTAAAAAGTTTTGCTAACATTTTTTTTATTAACAAATTCCCAGAGCCCTGCTTGTCAAACCATCAGTCCAAATGCGAAGCCTCTTCATTTACCATCATAAATGACAAGAACAGCAGCAAAAAAAACACATTTAAGAGGATGGAAAAAGGAAATGTTTGACATTTTAGCTTGAAAAATGACTAAAATAAGTCAAAATGTGAAAAATGCTCATCAAGAAGCTAGAAACAGCAAATGTTTAACATTTTAGCTTTAAAAGTGACTAAAATCGTTTTAAACATAGTCAGCACTGCTGATTTCTACAATGATGTGCTTTCTCAAAACTGAGAGTTCATTCTGTAATGTCTTAGATGTTCCTTTAAACACAGTCAAGGGCGTAGAATTGGGTAGGGACACGTCCCTACCAATATTCAGCCGCTACTGTGTAGTCACTATCAATACAACCGCTGTCCGCAGTGTTTAGTCAATGATTATGGCACACAAAGGGTTAAATGTCGGTCTCTGCTAGAAGTCCCGCCTCTAACCTAAATACCGCTCCCTGACCGGCTGCCGGTTTCTCGCTAACTTACATGTGATTGGCTGTCCCCACTGTCACTCCTTCTGCTTGTAAAAACGACCGGACGAGAGGCAGCGCATGTTATCTGCAGCTGCAAGTGTAAGTTGTCAACATGTTCGGCATTTGTTCTTCCTGGGTCACGTCAGCTAGATGGATTTTAATATCAGTGGTGTCATCTACATTTGTGTTTGTGTCTGTTTGCGTGCATGCTGTATAGGATTTGAAGGATGTCAAAGAAAAGAAAACTGGATATAAGAGACTTCTTTAGGAGTCAAAGTGTAAGTTACTTCAAGGGTGTATAGGTAGAGGCTCGACAATACAGATATTGAATAAAAGAGAATATTTAATGCCAAAGAGATACACTTTTTTAAAGTTATTTTTAATTCTTATTTTCATGCATTTGTGTAGAAGAGAGCAACGGTTTGAAAACACAAAGAAAATTTGTGGTGGAAATACAATAAAACCTCAGATTCTAGATGATCATGTGATTTTATAATTATAAAATATAATTAATTAATATTAAGTAATCTTAATATTTAGTAAAAGCCTTTTTTGCTCAGGCAATAACTGTACCATCAAGCTCTATGATCACTGTATCCCTAATGTATCTGTTCATGTCATGCATCAACATATTTTTGTAAGGTGACAGAGCAGAGAGGCTGGAGGAGATGGAGGAGGAGAGGCCAGAGAAGGTAGAGGAAGAGAGGCAGGAGGAGGTAGAGAAGGAGAGGCTGGAGCAGATGAAGGAAGAGAGGCAGGAGGATGTAGAGAAGGAGAGGCTGGAGGAGATAGAGGAGGAGAAGCTGGAGGAGATGGAGGAGGAGAAGCTGAAAGAGAGGCCGGAAATTCACAGGTGAGGTTAAATAATGATGGATATGTTAGTCATGAGATTCAGCACTGTGACAAATGTTAGTGTGATGATGATCTGAATAGCAATGCTTCACCCATGTGGCTTTAAAATCAGAGCTTTATATCAAGTCTGGTGTTCTAAGAGGCCTCATCATGTATTACTAGTGTGTATGTGTTTGCATTAGCAATCATAATTTCACGTCATGCAGATGATCTGCATGACGTGAAATTATGATTGCTAATGCAAAAAAACGTCAACTTTCAGGAGTGCTGCCTTGGAGCACTTTTGTGTCCCCACCAATCTCAAAATCAAACCTACTCCCTTGAACACAGTAGCACTCTGCAGACGTCTTTGTACTGCTGCATCTAGTGATGCTACAAAATCCATCACTCCTCTGAAAACGCCTGAATTTTCTGAGCATTCACTTTCATCATGGCTACGTAGGGCTAGCTCAAACGCACCACAAAACGTTACACAGTCTATTCTTATAGACAAGATAGCTTGTTTTTTTTGTCTACTTCCTTGTTGTCTTCGGATCCCTATCCTGTAGCCTCCATCAAGTTGAGCAGCAATATTTACTCTACCAAACATGCCAAGATGCATAGCATTTTCCATGTGGCTCTTAGTTTGTTCAAGCCTTTTCAGTTTTTTTGCAAGGTGCTTCAAATTGGTCATACCTGACTGGATCCATGCTGGTTTGGTTCCTACTGTTTGAAAAAGGAGGCAGGGAAAGCAAAATAGAGTGCCGACATCACTGCATGCAGTTAGCCACGACTTCTTAGCAAACTAGCCTCATGAAAAAGACTGGGTGTACTGTCTTCGTCCGTCTTGCGCTTGTCCTTTTATTATGATGTCCAGCTGGTCGGGTCTGAGCTCTTCACTCTAAGCCTTCACTCAAACGGCGTTGTTTTCAGCAACTGAACAGAATTTTCTTTCTCCATTTCTATCTATTCTCCACAACTCCCTCTATCATACAAGGCTCCTCCAACTCTCTACGAAGTTCTATGTCATCTGCTCCTACATCAACTTCTTTTTTTGCGTTTTTCAGCACGGCCTTGGGGTGGTGAAAGTCAGCGCCCAACAAGCTCCTATCTCTTGTATTACAGTGAGTGAAGTGTGCATGTACAACTTGTAATGAGAGCTATGGCAATAGATTTTTGTGCCCGGGGCCAGAAATACGTTGCCTCTCAGTAACTTTACACAATGCAGAAAATGTATCTATGTTTTTATTGCAGCTTATACATTTTACTCACTAACTGTATAATATTTAGGTTGCTCGTTTAAAAATATAAAGTCTTATTCAATGAAGAGCTATATGAGTCTTCTACATGTGGGACTAACGCCCCCTATTGACGAGCCGCCACTAGTTGACACGCCAACTGGAGACCTGCCTCCCCAATTTCATATAGGAGAACCAAACAGGTTTCATTTTGGGTCACCAATTGTCGTCTAGTGTCCGTAGGTTTCTGAATTTGATTTTGATTCCCTCTGCCTCTCCGACTCCTGAAATGGTCATTTTATTGGATTCGGAGAAAGCACTTGATCGTGTGGAATGGCAATATTTTTTTTACAGTTCTACAAAAATTTGGATTTGGTCCTAAATGTTTCTCATGAATTCGCCTTCTATATTCTGCTCCACTGGCTAGTGTTAAAACATATTCTGAAATCTCTCCTCCTTTTCACACGCAACACACACCAGGGGTGCCCCCTCTCACCCCTACTCTTTGTGCTGCTATAGAGCCCCTGTCTATAGCTCTGAAATGCTCAACATCATTCTCAGGTATACACAGAGGAGGTATTGAACACAGAGTAGCATTATATGCCGATGACCTTTCATTATATGTTATAAGACCCAGTGAACTGTGCTGACTGAATAGTGAATCTGTTAAAGACCTTCAGAATATTTTCTGGTTAGAAACTGAATATTGAAAAATATTCCTGTTAACCAGTCAGCCAAACTAATCTTTCTGGATGCATTACCTTTTCACCTATCCCCAAGTGGCTTTAAGTATTTAGGTGTCACCATTTCACACTCCCTTAGCTCGCTTCACAGGAAAATTTTCACAAAGTTGACTGAGAAGATTAAACTGGATCCCCAGAGATGGAGCATGTTACCTCTTTCACTTGTGGGTCGAATCGAAACAATTAAAATGAGAGTATTACCTCGAATCCTCTTCCTCTTCCCAAATCTTTTCTTAATTCACATAATACCACTATACTGTCTTACATCCGGGCAGGCAAGCCCAATCAAATGGAGGCTTTACCTTAACCAATATGCTGCTGTATTCTTGGGCTGCCAATCTCCAAAAGCTTAAACTGGTGCCATTTCCCTGATATTGACTGGTGCATCATAGAAGCCAACTCCTGCACCTCATCCTCTCTTCCTGCACTACTTTTTGCTCCCATCTCAATTTGTCCCTCTCATTACACGAACAATCCTGTTGTACTTTCTTCATTAAAAATCTGGAAATAGTTTAGACAACATTTTGGATTAAAATCTCCTGTTCTTACTCTGACAATAATCACTTATTTTTAACCCTCTTCTCTAGATTCAGCATTTACAACATGGAAGGAGAAAGGTCTGGTCTCTTTCTGTGACCTATATTGTGTCTTCCCCAAAATCACAAAATAATATTTCATCAATTTATAATATTCTTCTCTCTTCACAGTCGTCTTCCGACCTCTGACTAAAGGACACATGGGAAAAAGAGCTGGAAAGACTGGTGGAGGAACACACTGCTCAGGATCAACTCTATTGCATTTGCATATTTACCACAGGAATTCATGAGTTGACAAGTTGAAGCTTGCATCTGCTTGCAAGAATGTGGTCAGCAACACTTATAAATCATACCTGTTTACACCAATATGATGAGGTGAGACAGTGTATTGTTTCATAGCAAAACAACTCTTTACTTGAGTGTTTTTGTCAGCTTTATACACCACAGCTTCATGCTACCTTAGTTGTTTAAAAACAAACAGAGCTGAGCTGATATAGCAGACTGTGAGCCATAGTTGCCTGGTAAACACAGCCTCATGACTGGCTGTTGTAGCGGCAGTGTCTCTGGGCTTGTTAGGTAGAGCAGGTGTGAGGTAGCTGACAGTGAAGAGCGGCTTTTGAGGATGAGTGATCCTGATGGGAGCAGCAAAAGACTAGGACAGAGGCCGAAGAGATTGGTGTCTTTACCTGCAAAACTACAGTTTATAAACCACCAAAAAAGACATTACATAACCACACCATTCAGATGCAGAGTAGGGCGGGTCTTATGAGATGACACTATAACACTATTCAATTTAAGTGCCTTTATTTTTTTATGACTGCTTTTAATAAGAATGCTTCTTGTTCAGCATTTCTTGGCTGCTATTTGTAATAACTTATTAAGGATTTGATGTGAAATTTCTCACTGTTTCTGATTGGCTGCTGTTTGGGATGCCTAATTAAAGTTTGAATGTCAAATTTTTAATCGTTGCATTTGATTATCACTAAATAGAATTTATTCACATGGCCTTTTTGCCCCCTGGGAAACTACTGATAATAAAAATCAAGCGGTCCAGTTAAATTATTTGGCATTCAGTGACATGCTTGTAATGTTTTCTAATGATACAACACAGTATAATAATATAAATAATATAAAAAATAAAATAATATAATGATAAAACATTTGATACATAGAATAATAATAAACAGCATGAGCAATAATCATAATTATAAACATTTAAATCATCAACAAACTGGGAAGAAATTAATCCTACATTTTATTTGATAGGGGGCGGTAAGGGACCTGGATAGCGCTGGCCCGAACAAGGTTGAGAACCACTGAGCGATTGCCTCATAAATACCCTTTATCTAATAAAGTAAAAGAAGCGTATTTTTGGTACAAACACTTTGATGGCCCCCAGACAGTTTTAATGAATAGGGTAAACTCAGACAAGCTCATGTTGAACATTGCGGTGCCACAAGGCTGTTTGCTGTCCCCACTGCTGTTTTTAATTTTCACAGATGTAATGACTGTTCACAGCAGTTACAGTAAAAGCAGTTGTTCAAATATGCTGATGATATGGACCATATTGATCTTTCCCAGAGAGCCATACATGAAGAGGTACTGTATTGCAGGACTAGTGCCAGTGGAAATGAAAGAACTTATAATGCAAACAAAACCCAGTGGAACCAGTAACATTTACCCAATGACCAGCCTGTAGAAGAAGTAGAACATTAAGTAATTACTTGGGCACATTCATTATAAAAGTGAGAGAGCATTTCAAGAGAGCCAATTAGGGATTTTGTTTTTTATCAGAAAGGTGAGCAAACATATACAGTACTTGAAACAGGATACAGAAAGCATTTTATCATTGTGTCGGTGACAAGCGATTACACTATTGTTCTCTTAAATCCTTATTGTTATTGTGAACGTGGATGCATTCACACTCTAAATATTCAAATCTTTATTATTAGGGTGATCGTTTTACTGTTCTCTGAAATCTTTATTATTCCATTTTCTTCCTCCCCTTTTTTTGACACACTACTTGTCCTACAGCTTGCAGCTAGAAACATGGTTCCAAAGCTAAAATGTTAAGCATGTTTAGGAGACATGTGCTATGACTTTTAATGCTGAAACATGTAATGTTTGATTTTATGTTTTTTTTATTATTATTTTTAAAATCGGTTTCCTGTGGGAGTAGACACTCAACTTTTTATTAACCCAGTCAACTTTACAAGCTTATGAGGTGATATATGTCCAGCTACAGACTCCATTACTACCACTACTCACAAAATCTTTAGCTTGCAATGTTGTACTGTGCACGTTATTCAACAGTGGGTCACATGACCGCCTAGAGCGTAGAGCACTGGTGTTTGGAGACCAGAAAAAATATTTCTAAACTGGGACCAGGTCAAGTCATTTGTCAACGATCTCCACAGCAGCTCTGTCTATGTAGAGATGAGTGTGGGTGGGCTGCTTCCTCCCTCCTATTGTGTTAAACACTGAGCTGAAGTCCAAGAACAGCATTCAGACATAGGTGTCCAGATGTTCCAGGCTCAGATGTAGTGCACAGGATATGGCATCCTCAGTGGAGCGGTAAGCAAACTGGAGCGGGTTGAGTGATGGAGGTAGCACTGACACTATGTGGTCCTTTACCAGCTTTTCGAAGACATTCATTATAATGGGTGCGAGTGCTACAGGACGGTAGTCATTAAGACAGGTGACAGGGGTTTTTTTGGTACCAGAGACCAACTTTAAGGAAGATGTGGCCACTTTAATCCAAGAGACAATTCAGCCTCTGCAAGCTTCAGTGGATGGGCTTCGTGACGAAGTTAGCTCTTTTCAGGGCCGACTCGTTGCAGCAGAAACCCTGACAGGTGATCATTTTCAACGGATTTGTGAAGCTGAAGCTACCGTCAAATCCCTTCAGGCCCAGAACGCAACCCTTCTGGATCGCCTTGAAAACCTGGAAAATAGATCTCGCAGAGCTAACCTCCGCATCCTGAATTTGCCTGAAGGAAGTGAAGATGGTCATGACCCTGCTATTTTTATCTCAGAGTTGCTGAAAGACGTCATGGGGGATAACGTATTCCCGTCCCCCCCAGAGCTGGACCGTGCACACCGCGCAGCCGGACCTAAGCCCGTAGCAGGACGACCCCCACGGCCCTTCATCCTGTGTTTTAATCGGTACCGGGAGAAGGATGTCGCTTTGAGATGGTCCAGGCAGCACAAAGTAAAGTATAAGGGGACTACTTTGAGAATATACCCTGACCTCAGCATCACTCTCGCTAAGAAAAGATCAGCATTTAACGGCGTTAAACGGGTTCTTTACCAGAGGGGAGTGCAGTTCCGTCTGCTGTTTCCAGCCCGACTCAGAGTCACTTTTGATGGAGAAAGCCACCTTTTTGAGACACCAGAAGAGGCCCAAGCGTTCTATGATCGCCGTGTTGCAAAGTAAACACCTGCCTACAGGCTCATCGCAACTGGAGAAGTAATGACTGTGAATCTTATTCTGTGGCAACCATGCACTCTGTGTTCAGGGATTGACTGCTGACTTTAATAAAGAAAGAACAACTCACCAAGTCTCTGCCGAAAACAATAACTCACGGGTCCTCGACCACCTCTCTGCTTCAGGTAGGTACACTTTCCAAGGTTATTCTGTGTTGATAAGTGAGTTAACAACCGCCATTTTCGTGACTTCTTATTGACTTTCTCTTTCGTGTTTCTCATCTGCTCGTACCGCTGCTCTGACTCTCTGCTCTGACTTCGCACCGCACTAACTCTGCACTCTCACTCCGCACTGTAACTCTCGCGATAAGAGGGTAGGACTACTTTCTCTTACAAATCATGCATCTACTTTTTATAATGCAACAATTAAGGACTGAGTGTGTGCAAAATTAATATTATTGACAGAATAATAAACTAAAGAGGGTTAATTAATAAAAAATAATATTTTAAGGGAAACAACAATATTATCTGTTATCTACTGGGTTACACCCTCCCCTTTTAATTCCCATGCACGTCCCGTTGCATGTTACTACTCTACAATAGGAGTGGTCATTTCAAAAGCTTGACTCTGGGACCAATTATTGTCATTATTCAGGGAATCAATAAAAGCTTCACTTAACCCTTGGAATAGTGATCGAACGACTGTGACTAATGGGTTGCCTAACTGAGGATAGTCAAGTCTTTTTGATGGCGGACGAAGTCTCTCAGATCTCCGTATGGACTGAGACAGGTCTGAGTCATTGCTTTGAGTCACAGTCACTGGTTGCTCATCAACCTGGTCTCTCATCTCTGTTTCAGCCACGTTTTGACTTTCTGTCTGCATGGAGCTCATTCCAGGTAGGTCTGACCCATCTGTCAAGGTGTTATCTGGCATGGATGGAGGCTGGTTAAAGAGGCTGTCTCCTGCCTCATGGTCAGTTTCCTCACTACCAGGCAGCTCATCTGCTGTGACTCCATGTTTGACATTTGACTCATTTGATTCATTTTCATTTTCTCTTTCAGGTGGTTCCGGGCTGGGTTCTCCATCACTTGGTCTCTCCATGGACGGACTTCCAGGTAAGTGTGTTTCAGTTGCAGGTAAGTGGTTGTCAGGTTCTCTTCCAGGTTTCCCAAGTTCCTCCTTTTGTTTTCCTGGGTTCAGTATTGGTGTGTCATATATCTTGATGAAATGTGTCTCTTTTATCTCTTGCGATGGTTCAAACTGATAACAGACTTCATCATCATCATCCTCTTGGATCGAGTCGTTAGCCTCAGCTTGAGTGACACTTTGTCGAGTTTGTGGTCTCTGAGGTTTACTGATACGCTCAGGCTCCTCCTCTTCCGCCTGCGAAAGGAAACCACAAGGGAGCAAAAGGTCTCTGTGCAGCGTTCTCAGGGGACCATCTTCTTTCTCTGGTTTCAATGTATACACAGGCAAGTCTCCCATCCTCTTGGTGACTACATACACTGTTGGCTCCCAATGGTCTGCCAGTTTGTGTTTACTTCTGAGACGAAGATTTCGGACTAAGACCCGGTCTCCAACATCCAATGTGGACTCACGGATAACCTTGTCAAACCTTCTCTTGTTTTTCTCAGCCACTTGGCGAGAGTTCTTGGTAGCTACCTCGTAGCTTTCCTTGAGATGACTTTTCAAGGTTTTCACATAGTGTGAATGTGAGAGGGTCTGTTTGTTGGTAACTGGTAGTCCAAAAGCAATATCCACAGGCAGCCGTGGCTGTCTTCCAAACATTAGCTTGTACGGGGAGAAGCCTGTAACATAATTTTATGTGCAGTTATAAGCGTGTGTGAGGGGCTTCACAAAGTCACGCCAGTGGGTTTTTTCTCTGTCCTTCAATGTACCCAACATACTTAGTAGAGTTCGGTTGTAGCGCTCTACCGGGTTCCCTCTCGGGTGATACGGGCTGGTTCTCACCTTCCGTATGCCTAGAAGGGAGCACAGTTCTCGGATGGTATGCGACTCGAAATCTCTCCCTTGGTCACTGTGGAGCCTCTCTGGGAACCCATAGTGCACAAGGAAATGTTCCCACAGGCACCTCGCTACAGTGCTAGCCTTTTGATCTCTTGTGGGGATGGCCACAGCGTACTTAGTAAAGTGATCCGTGATCACTAATATGTCTTTTGTGTTCTTGCTATCAGGCTCTAATGAGAGGAAGTCCATGCATACAAGCTCCAAGGGCCTGGTGGTCTGGATGTTTACAAGCGGCGCCGCCTTATCAGGTGGAGTTTTTCTGCGGACACATCTCTCACACATCTTTACCTTTCTTTCGACGTCTGAGGCCATCCTCGGCCAATAGAAACGAGACCTTACAAGCTCTACCGTCCGCTCCATCCCTAGATGGCCAATATTGTCATGAAGATTTTGCAACACAGTGGACCTGAGGGCCTCAGGGAGAACGAACTGCATGATGGTTTCGGTTCCAGAAAAACGCTTCCGGTAAAGAAGGTCATCTTTAAGCTCAAGCACTTCCATTCCTTCAAGATCAAATGGAGGTCAGAGGAGTCGGCTTTGAAGCCAGCAGGTAAGTTACTTCCTGATTCTAATAGGCTGATGACTTTGCCAATGATAGAATCGTCTCTTTGTGCCTGCATGAGATCAGAATGACTGTACTTGGGAATTGTTAGAAGACCGTTGTTTAGATCTTCCTCCTCAAAGACAGTAGGAATGGCCACGGAAGACATAGCAAGAGACTGCACAAGGCCAAAAGGTGGTGCATCATCTAACAAAGCTGTATGCCTCTGACAGGCTGCAGTGACAGTGTCTGCAAGGAGAATGTGAGGCTCAGCATCCCTTACAGATGACAGAAGATGAGACCTGAACTTCTCAATACGTTGGCACTCCTCCTGAGAAGCCACATCTTCCACAAGTGCCCCGTGAGGCCGTCTGGATAGGCCATCCGCGTCTAAATTCTGTCTGCCAGCTCTGTATTTGATGTCGAAGGTGTAGGTTGACAACGCTGCAAGCCAGCGGTAGCTAGCGGCATCTAGCTTTGCTGAGGTGAGCAGGTACGTTAAAGGATTATTATCTGTAACAACAGTGAAAGTATTGCCGTACAGATAATCATGAAATTTGTCTGTTATGGCCCATTTAAGGGCCAAAAACTCCAATTTATGAGCCGGGTATCTGGACTCACTTCTAGATAAACCTCGGCTCGCATATGCAACCACATGTGTGGTTCCCCCCTGTTCCTGATACAGGGCGGCTCCCAACCCCGTGGTGCTAGCGTCTGTATGAAGGAAGTAGGGCAGCTTTGGATCAGCATAGCCGAGCACAGGTGCAGAGGTGAGTTTCTCAATTATTCCTTCAAAGGCTTGCTGACAAGCGTCACTCCAACGTTCTCCGAAAGGTTGCTTGGGGTCTAGGTATTTACCATCATTTGGACCGGCTTTGCAGCCCTTCCGCCAAGGTGGATAGCCAGTGGTGAGAGAGGTAAGTGGTTTTACTATTTTCGAATAGTCCTTCACGAACCTCCGGCAATAACCGGTAAACCCAAGGAATGACTGGAGTTCTTTCAAGGTTTGTGGTCTTGGCCAGGTTTTTAACGATTCAACCTTCTCGGGACCGGTTTTCACTCCCTCCCTGGACACAATGTGTCCTAGATAACGAACGGAGGTCTGAAAGAACCTACACTTGTCTGGTGAGAGCTTGAGCCCGTATTCTCTCAGGCGTTCAAGGACATGAATGAGCCGGGTCTCATGCTCTTCAAGTGTACTGGAAAACACGATTAAATCGTCCAAGAAGACGAGAACCTCTTTCAAGTTGATATCTGTCATACATTTCTCCATGAGCCTTTGAAAAGTGCTCGGAGCATTTGTAATTCCCTGCGGTATACGATTAAATTCATAAAACCCAAAAGGGACACACTAAAGCTGTCTTTGGTTTATCTGCCTCACACATCTCGATTTGGTAATACTTGAGGTCCATCACCGAAAACCATTGTGACCCAGCAAGGGCTGAAAAAGACTCCTCTAAATTCGGCAATGCATAAGCGTCACGGAGGGTCTGCAGATTTAGTTTCCGATAATCCACACATAACCTCACATCACCATTCTTTTTCAGCACTACAACAATAGGTGAGGAAAACGGGGATTCAGACTCTTTAATGACACCAGCATCTAAGAGTGCTCTAAGATGTTTTTTGACTGCCTCGAAATCATGAGGGTGAATGAGTCATGACCTCTGTTTAAAGGGAGTCTCGTCTTTGAGGTTGATGTGATGTTGAACCTTGGTCGCATGACCAAAATCAAGGTCACTGTGAGAGAAGACATCGGAGAAAGTGTTTAATGTTTTTGTAATTCTGTGCTTCCATCCCTCAGGAAGTGATGATGTACCAAAGTCGAAGTTCAAGGAAGACTCTGTGTCCGTATTCTGCTGCTGGACAGAACAATTAACAGTGATTGGTTGGTCACTTTTCTCTCTGGGCAAAGGATTTGGAATGATGCGATCAGGGGCAACCAGCTCAGCGATCACACAATTGGTGGGAAGTGTGATGTCATGATTTGTCTCGTTCCTCAAAAGCACTGGAACTTTGTAGGGACCATGCTTTGGCAGAGTAATGAGGCAGCAATCAACAAAGACACCACCTGGCAAAGAAGAGCTAGTCGGCTGTTCAAGTAATGCCCATTGTTCTGGCTCTGCTTGGTTGGAGCACACAAAACCCTCAAACAGTGCCTTCTGGTTTGCAGGTAGGACATCCTGAGTTCGACCTTTAAGTTTCGCCCAACCAATCTTGCCATTTCCAGCTTGTTTCTTTCTGATCTCAAGTGTTTTCAGGACCTGCTGATAGCCATATGGAATGGACTGACAATGAGGTAAGGACTCACAATGTAGGTCATACAAGGGGTTAAGAGTGTTTGTGCCAATTAACAGGGGGATATCACTGTTTGAACGGAGATCAGGGACAATTAGGGCCAAGGTGAATATTTCAGGTTCGGTTTCTAGGAAGTTTTTTGGGAACTTTATGTTGGTCTCCACATATCCGAGATATGGGACGGTCTGGCCATTTGCTCCCTCAACCTCAAGAAGGTCTGAAATGAGTTTAATGGGATGTTTAGACAAATGGTCTTGGTAGAAGGTCATGGATATGGTGGTGACTTGCGAGCCTGTATCCAGTAAGCAGCTGCAGTCCACCCCATTGACAGCTACTCTGGATGTGCATTTTCTCCCCACAAGTCGACTAGGCAGCTTCTTGTTGTTATGTGCATCAGTGTTTAAACTCATTACCTTCTCTGTGTTTTTAAAGATGGGACGTTTCTCATCCCCAGCTTCTGTTTGTCCCTCAACAGAAGCTTGAACTAGTTTAAATCAGGTGTATCAGTGGAGTTATTGTAGCTTTCCCACATGCACTACTTTTCTTTGAGCGCTTTTCTCTTGGCAGCTACTAGCACTGGGTTTTGATCTTTGCTGCACCCTGATGCAATGTGAGCATCCTCCCCACACCTGAAACAATACCACCGCTTCGGTCTTGGTACCCTTGCTGTGATTTGTTTGATTTCTTTCATGTCTGGTTCAACTTTTGTCTTTTGTTGCTGTTTTTTGTTCCCTTTTGCTGCAGTCTTCACAGGTTTGTCTGTGCATCTGGCCTGGAGCTGTGCTACTTGAGCACTAAGATTTGCAAGCTGTTTCCTGAGATCATCATCTGCAGTGGGAGCATCATCAGGGTCCATAATGGGGTAAGAACTGCTTGTGTCTGGCATGCATGTGGTCTGTAATTGTGTGAGAGCTCTTGTTTTTGTTATCCCCAAATGTTGCTTCATTCTAGTTGCCTTACTTGCCTGCTCATCCTCTTCAGTGCGCAGTAGTAGAAGCAGTTCAGCAAAACAAGGAGGGTCACTTTTCCGCTGTTCAAGCTGAAGGCTGTTTAGCAATGGGCTATCCCAGCAACCACGACAAAACTGTTGGAGAAGTTGTTTATTCGCATCACCAGGAGCTATCCCACCACTGTTGATTACTGAGCTCAAAGCAGTGTGTAATCTCTGCAAGCAATCAGCAGATTTCTCACCAACATTCTGGTTGGTGTTCAAAAAGTGAGCAAAGAGCTCATCACCGTCCTCTACTGCGGCATAAGCCGAATCAAGCAGCATGAGGTAAGTCTTAGATGTAACTGTTGGGCCTAGTGTTTTTACTACATTGGCTGCTGGCAGTGAAAGACTCTCCAAAATTTTCCTGACAACCTGGGTATCTGAGATGGTGGGATCATTTATGCAAAACTCTACACTGCTACGCCAAGCATCATAATCGACTTCAAAAGCTGGGTGGGGAACTCTCCCTGAGAAAGTTTTCAGTTTGTAGGGGATTGTATTTTTCTTTCTTGAAGCAGAACAGTCTCACTGGCAGTTTCAGCAAGCTGAGGTGTGACACTAACTGAGCTTGAATTTTCAATAGCAGGGGAGACAGGTGGTGTAACTTGAGGTTCATCTGGAGGGGACAATGGCTCTGGTTCTGCAGGAGTTTCAGTGACATTGGCTTCTGCCCCTTTCCCCACTGACTCTCCTATTCTAGCCAACTCTGCCCTCAGAATGTCTTCAAATGATCTACTGCTCCTCCTTGCCAAATCTCTCAACTCAGTCAGGTAAGCTACTGTTACAGAAGCACTAACCTCAGTACTGTAAACGCTGGCTAGGCTTTGAATGTGATGAACAACCCCTGGGTCTGTAGTGGTTCTGTGTAAAGGTAAATGTCTCTCTAGCTCTTTGACTGTAGCCTCATGTTGAAATTCAACAATAACCTTTAACTCTTTTTCTGCAGATGGAATTTTAACCATTCTGGCTACTGGCCCATGCTGTTCCAGGAAGCTAAAGGCTTCGTTATCAAGCTCAGTGTTAGTTAGCCCACTAACTAAAACTGCATTTTGGATTTTAATATTTTCTGACTTCACAGCCTCCATTTTTTCAGATAAATACACAAGAAATATTTTTCTCAACCAGCAATGAAGACAATTTGTAGTAAAACTCAAGGTAAGTAAATGTGAAATTTACCGTTCGTTGCTCCAGTTACTTAATTGTGGTCTGTTCTAATGTAAAAGTGAAAGTGCTTGATCACAAATAAAACCCTCCTGGCAAGCTCGCCATGTTTTGCCTGTAACCCGCTAGGTACTACAGAGTTTTGGACCAGAGACTAGGTTCGTAGAGGAGGGTTTAAAGAGGAAGTCACAGACACAATAAATAAATGGAGCCACGAAGTATGTTGGAAGTAACCTGACTGTATTAAACTGTATGAAAATAAAAAATAAAATAAAAATAAAATTCAGTGCAATGACATCTGATTGCTCAATATTTCAGTCTTTCTTTCAGAATCAGAATCAGAATCAGAAATCCTTAATTTGTCCCGCAAATGGGGAAATTCCTTAGTCACAGCAGCCAAAGGACAGTATCACACTTAAACAATAATAAAAAATAAAAAATAAACAATATAATAGAGATAAGAAATAGAATTAACTCGTATATACATAGTATTTACAATATGAACTTGGTATTTACAATATGACATAGTATTTATAATATGAACAGTGTAAGTATAAGCAGTTTGGTATTTTTATTTACAAACATTAAATAATAAATATGGGTATTAAAAAATTGTCCAATTAGTGCAAACCAGAAAGTGTGTGGATATGTGTAGAGTTTAGTATTGCACAGTGCACATGTGAGGTCTACTGGGAGCAGTGCTGGTTGTACAGTCTGACAGCAGCAGGAAGGAAGGACCTGCGATACCTCTCTGTCACACACTTGGGATGTATCAACCTGTCGCTGAAGGAGCTGACCAGTGCAGTGATAGTGACCTGCAGGGGGTGGGACTCCTTCACCAGCAGCGATGACAGCTTGTCCATCATCCTGCTCTCTCCCACCACCTGCACTGGGTCAAGAGGGCATCCCAGGATGGAGCTGGCCTTCTTGATAAGTTTATCAAGTCTCTTCCTATCTGCTGCCGAGATGCTGCTGCTCCAGCAGACTACTCCATAGAAAATGGCTGATGCCACCACAGAGTCATAGAAAGTTGTCAGGAGTGCCCCCTGCACCCCAAAGGACCTGAGCTTCCTCAGCAGATGGAGTCTGCTCTGACCTTTCTTGTATGTTGCTGCAGTGTGATCAGTCCAGTCCAGTTTATTGTTCAGGTGAACTCCCAGGTACTTGTAAGACGTCACCATCTCAATGTCTGTTCCCAGGATGTTCACCTGTGTGCAGGGTTGTTTGCGCCTGCGGAAATCCACCACCAGCTCTTTGGTCTTCCCGGCGTTGAGCTGGAGGTGGTTCCGCTGGCACCAGTCCACAAAGTCCTGAATAAGTTCTCTGTAGGCTCTGTCGTCCCCGTCCCTGATGAGGCCGACGATAGCAGAGTCGTCAGAGAACTTTTGTAGATGGCTGTGGGGTGTTTGGTGGGAGAAATCAGCAGTGTAAAGGGTGAACAGGAAAGGGGCCAGGACTGTTCCCTGTGGGGTCCCCGTACTGCAGACGACTGTGTCCGACACACAGTCCCGAGTCCTCACATACTGTGGCCGGTCGGTGAGGTAATCGAGGATCCAGTTCGTGAGGTGTTGGTCCACCCCCGTGAGCTCCAGCTTGTCCCCCAAAAGCGCAGGCTGTATGGTGTTGAAAGCACTGGAGAAATCAAAGAACATGATCCTCACAGTGCTTCCAGGCTTTTCCAGGTGAGACAGTGATCTGTCCAGGAGGAAGATGATGGCGTCGTCCACTCCGATGCCAGGCTGGTAGGCAAACTGGAGTGGGTCCATAAAAGGACCCACCAGAGGGCGGAGATGGACAAGGACCAGCCGCTCCAGGGTCTTCATCAGGTGTGAAGTGAGAGCAACTGGTCTGTAGCTGTTGAAGTCCTTAGGGTGAGGGATCTTTGGTACTGGTACCACGCAGGAGGTTTTCCACAGCAGTGGCACTTTTCCCAGCTTCAGGCTCATGTTGAAGATGTACTCCACAATCCTGCACAGCTGGTCTGCACAGGACTTGAGGAGCCTGGAGCTGATCCCGTCTGGACCCGTGGCCTTCTTCACCTTCATCTTCCTCAGTTCGTTCCTCACCTGGATAGTGGAGAGGGACAGATTGGAGCAGGGGGGCTGAGTGTCGGGTGGGGGAGGTGGGTGAATGTCAGGGGGGGCAGTGGGGGGTGTCTGCAGGCTGAAAGCAGTGGAGAGGGAGGTAGAGGTGAGAATGGGGCAGGAAACAGGGGGGATGGAAGAGGTGGTGGGGGGCAGCAGAGATGACTGGGCCGGGGGAGGGGTGGGTGTCTGGTCAAACCTATTGAAGAATAGGTTCAGGTCGTTCACCCACGTCTGATCCCCGGCAGCCTGAGAGTCTGGTTTTCTCAGCCCTGAGATTGTTTTAAGGCTTTTCCAGACTCCACTGATGTTAGTCTGCTGCAGCTGGTCCTCCATCTTCCTCCTGTAGCTGTTCTTCCCCTCTCTGATCTTCTTCCTCAGCTCCCTCTGCACAGCCTTCAGCTCCTCCTTGTTTCCTGACCTAAAGGCCCTCTTTTTTTCCTTAAGGAGAGCCTTTATTTCAGGATTAATCCAGGGTTTGCTGTTAGAAAAACACCGCACAGTCCTGGTGGGTACAGTGTTTTCAACACAGAAGTTTATGTAGTCCGTTATGCATCCTGTTAAACTGTCGATGTCCTCCCCATGAGAAACACACAGTTCTTCCCACACAGTTGAGTCAAAACAGTCCCTCAGAGCCTCTTCAGACTCCTCAGTCCATGTCTTAACTGTGCGGGTCTCCACTGGTTGCCTGTTTACGAGGGGCATGTACACAGGCAGGAGATGAACCAGGTTGTGGTCAGATCTTCCCAGGGGAGGGAGGGGGGCTGAGTTGTATGCCTCCTTGCTGTTGGCATAAAATAAGTCCAGTGTTTTATTGTCTCTGGTGTGGCAGGTGACATACTGTGTGAATGTGGGCAGCGTGGAGGACAGAGAGGCATGATTGAAGTCCCCAGAGATGAGGAAGAGGGCCTGTGGGTGCTGTGTCTGCAGTGAGCTTGTGACTGAGTGGAGAAGGTCACAAGCTGCATCAGCGTTAGCAGAGGGGGGGATATACACAGCGAGTACGATCACCTGTGTAAACTCCCTCGGGAGGTAGTACGGCCTCATGCTAACCGCTAAAAGTTCGATGTCCTTACTGCAGACCTGTTCTTTAACAGTGATGTGCCCAGAGTTACACCATCTGTCATTAACAAACACAGCCAGCCCTCCTCCTTTCCTCTTACCACTCTCTGCCGTCCTGTCCGCCCGCCGCATTTGAAATCCGTCCAGGTTAGCGTCCGTGTCCGGGGTCTGCGCCGTTAGCCACGTCTCAGTGAACACCATGATGCTGCTCTCACGGTAGTCCCTCTGATGCCGGGTCAGCGCCGTTAGCTCGTCCATCTTGTTGGGGAGAGATCTCACATTCCCCATGATGACAGACGGGAGGACGGGTCTGTAGCGTCTCCTCCTGCTACGGCGAACAGCTCCGGCCCGGCACCCGCGTCTCCTCCTCTTCAGCTGGCGGGGGACATCGGGCCGCTCGAGCGGCGGCACCGCGGCGCTACTGAGGGCCAACAGCTGATCCCTACTGTAAACAATAGGGCCGCGTACAGGCTCCCCGGACACGGCCGAAAACAGCGAAAAAAGCAGAATTAAGACCAGAGCGATAAAAACAACTCTGGTCTCCATACTGCCCGGAGAAAGAGCTCCAAAAAGAAGTAAATTAGAAAAGTTAAAAAGTACTAAAAGTTATATAAAAAGAAGAAAAAGCTCAAAGGTGAGCGAGAGCTGCTGTAACAGGCTGCCACTCACGCGGCGCCATTCACACGTCTTAACATAAAACATCTTTAACATAAAACCAAATAAAAGTGTCCAAATGGAAACGTAATGTTCCTTTAATGTTCTTTAATGTCCTTGAATATTCTTGAATGTCAGCGTGCTTCAGTCAAATGTGTATAAGTCAAGTCAGGGGGAAGTTGAAAGAGTCAGGGGTTCAGGAATCAGGTGTGTATGTGGTGGTCCTACCACAGACACACTCAGTTAAGGTGAAGAAGGGGCTGGATGTCCTCTTCAGGCTCAGGTTCTGGTTCTCTACTCCTTTGGGCAAGGAGAGTTTCACTAGCTCGCCATCTCCACCATCAGGAGAATCCAGATCCACATCTAAAGGTTTCTGAAGGTTCTCAAAAAACCTAGCCTGTATAAAGACAGGGCTATCACTACACAGAATCATCAAACTTCTCTTATGGCCATATTCAATACATAAATCTCAACACACTACTGGAACACAATAGTGATTAAATGAATTATCTTTTAACTGTACAGTTCTTTTTTTTTTTCTCAAGGTAAGTATTTCCACACATTTTTACACATTTTTAATCAACATTAATTATTTTAGCTATTTAACCATGAATTATGATAATTTTAACTTATTTTCCCACATGAACTATTGTTCAGCTAGAGCCGCAAATCACCTGAGGAAATCCGCCGCCGCAGACTCAACCACTCTGCTAAGAAAGTAGGCTCTCCATCACTCACAACAGCTGGATTCACACATGATACATGAGATGGTGTCTATGGCTCTGATCTTTTAGTTTAAGAGAAATTCGTTAGGATTTTGGTAGTATTAAAATTACTCCCGTAATATTTAAATGCTTCAACCTAACTCGTGATCTCACCATCAGCCCATATTCCACTAATAACCCATTACTTAGTTACTCCATATTTCCTGTTACCTGTTGTTATTCATTTAAATTGCCATTTCATTTATTTAATCTGAATTATTTAGTCAATAAACATATTTAACCGTATGTCGTTGTCTGTGCAGGTTTGTTTTTAATGTGGAGAACCGATGGATCTGTGTAGAATTCACTACTTCATTTATGAGATTGAATAAATTGATCTGAAATTGATTAGAATTGATACAAGTTAACCTTGTCCAGTCGAATTTGATTAATTACCTCCGGATTATTCAAATAGACAAAACAACGGAGGTGGTGCCCCATTAACGAGTGTTTTATTAATCGCCAGTGATTAATAAATTACATTTATTATTAGTGTATCTCCTACACCCGCCTCTCTCATTTCAAATGTCCAGTCCTTCTGCCACCTTGACATCCATAATCTGTCCACCCCCGATGATCTGGTTTCTCATTACAACACTGGACTCCATAATATTCTAGATTCTCTTGCTCCGCTAAAAAACAGATCTGTCTCTTTCACCGTCTCCGCCCCATGGTTCACCCCTGATCTTCATCTCATGAAAGCCAAAGGTCGGCAACTTGAACGACTCCATAGAAAAACTGGTCTCACTATACACAAAGAAATGTACAATAACCACATCTTACGCTATAAGGACTCCATTGCCAGCACCAAAACCCACTACTACTCCAGTTTAATCACTGCCAATAAAGGAAACTCCAAGTCACTGTTCTCCCTCCTCAACAATACCACCAAACCCCAGGACTCTCTCCCCCCTCACTTATACACAACCTCCTTTTGCAATGCCATTATGTCATTTTTCACCGATAAAATCAAGAACATCCACCTGAACCTTGGATCATTGCCTCACCCCAGCACCTCAGCTGACCTTCCCCCACCCTCACACTCATTTTCCTCCTTCCAGCTCCCCACTCTCTCAGAAATCTCAGAACTCATCCGGAAATCCAAACCATCCACCTGTCAATTGGACCCCCTCCCCACCCAACTTGTTAAAACCTGCCTCCCTTCTCTGGCTCCCCTCATTTCTGCTATCATCCACTCCTCCCTGACCACTGGAACTGTCCCTACACCCTTCAAAACAGCTGCCATTACCCCAATTGTGAAAAAACCTGGCGCCGACCCCTCCAACTTCGACAACCTCCGTCCTATCTCCAATCTACCCTTCATCTCCAAAATCCTTGAAAAAACAGTTGCCTCCCAGCTCCATTCTCACCTATCCCACAACAATCTGTATGAACAGTTCCAGTCCGGCTTCCGCCCACTCCATAGCACGGAAACAGCACTTATTAAAATCACCAACCACCTCCTTATGGCATCTGACTCTGGACTCCTCACCATCCTCATCCTCCTCGACCTGAGTGCAGCTTTTGACACCATCTCTCACACCACCCTCCTCAGCAGGCTATCCTCCATTGGCATCACCCACACTCCCCTGGACTGGTTCACATCCTACTTCTCCGGCCGCACTCAATTCATCCAACTCAAGTCCCTCAAATCCACCCCTCCTCTGTCACCTCAGGTGTGCCCCAGGGCTCTGTCCTGGGGCCCCTCCTCTTCATCATCTACCTCCTTCCCCTCGGCAACATCTTCCGCAAATTTAACGTTCACTTCCAATGCTATGCCGATGACACCCAGCTCTACCTCACCACTAAACCTTCATCCTCTCTCCCGCCCACCTCCCTCACCGACTGCATCTCTGAAATAAAAACCTGGTTCACCCAAAACTTCCTTAAACTAAACAGCAACAAAACTGAGGTTCTCCTCATTGGCACAAAATCCACTCTATCCAAAACCGACAGCTTTTCACTCACTATTGACAGCTTCTCCGTTTCACCCTCCCCCCAGGTTAAGAGTCTGGGTGTCATCCTTGACAGTACACTATCCTTTCAATCCCATATCAATAACATTACCCGGTCTGCCTACTTCCACCTACGAAACATCAACCGCCTCCGCCCCTCCCTCACCCCCCACACTGCCGCCATCCTTGTCCACAGCCTTGTCACCTCCCGCCTGGACTACTGCAATTCTCTCCTCTTTGGCCTCCCTCACAAATCACTCCATAAACTTCAACTGGTCCAGAATTCAGCTGCCCGCATCATAACAAGAACCCCCTCTATCCACCACATCACCCCTGTCCTTCAGCAGCTCAACTGGCTCCCGGTTCATATCCGTATCCAATACAAAGTCCTCCTGGTAACATTCAAGGCCATTCACAACCTCGCCCCCCCATATCTGTCAGACCTCCTCCATGTTCCCACTCCCTCCCGCTCCCTCAGATCCTCCTCCTCCATACACCTGTCTGTCCCCTCCGCCCATCTCACCACCATGGGGAGCAGAGCATTCAGCCACTCTGCCCCCCGCCTCTGGAACTCACTTCCACCCCAACTCAGAAACATTGATTCACTCCCCCACTTCAAATCACAACTCAAAACACACCTGTTTAAAACTGCCTATTCCCTCTGATGCCACTAGCCCTGTCCCATCCCTTCAATCTATTGTAATTGTTCTTATTTTGTGTGTTTTTTATTGATATTGATGTTTATTCTTGATGTTTTCTTTTATCTCATTTGTGTACGGTGTCCTTGAGTGTCCAGAAAGGCGCCTTCTAAATAAAATTTATTATTATTATTATTATTATTTGCAACAGGTCATAACAGCAAAAGGGTGCTCTACTAAGTACTAAAGATGCTTGACATGAAGGGGTTGAATAATTTTGAGACTGCAGTAGTCATTAAAGGTGGCATTTTGTGTTGAATTTGGAGAAACCACGTCCTTGTTTGATTTGTTTATTGCAAACAGCTGCTAGTTTGTACATTTTGCCAATAAACCTAATTTGCAGTGGGGGTTGAATAATTTTGATTGCAACTGTAGGTTGGGCTGGTCTGTAAGCAATTTACAGCCAGTACCGCCACAAGGTGATGGTTTGCGTTTTCTTCCTGATTGTGGCAGTGACATAACTGTGCCATGCACTTTATACTTTACATTTGTTCGTACAGTTGATCTTGGGACCTGTAACTGCTTTGAAATGGCTCCAAGTGACTTTCCCAACTTGTTCAAATCAATAATGTACCCTTTCAGATCAATGCTGAGCTCCTTAGACTTTCCTATTGTTTGTGGCTGAATCTAATGGGTTTATCAAACAAGCCCTAATAAAATGGGCCCAGAAAAGTCATCAACTGTTATTGTAGTGGGAACATGCTGCACATGTGATGTTCTTTAAGAGACAGACATTCTTTACATCACCTGACAGGCATTGAATGCTATTTGAAACACATAACCTTGGTTCCAATATGGACAGGAAGTTATTCCTTAACAAAGTTGTTTTTGTGTTTCTTATGTTACCAAGCCCCCTTTGTCTTATTCTTGGCTTGGAGCCACAAAAGGTAACTGTGTCAAGAGTGGTGATGTATGAGCTAGAGGTGTTGGTGTAAGTTTAGGTTGTGTGCATGTATAAGAGCAAACCAGAAGAAGATGTTTCACGCCTTCAGCCAGAGCATTCTGTGTTGATGGTTGAAGCGTCAACTTGCTAGTGTTTGAATAAAGAAATGACTACTCTCTCCTTTGTTCAGTCCTCTGTTCTCAAGAAATTATCACGACAATTTGGTGTCAGAAGTAAGATTCCCTTGACATGAGACGTACACTCTTCCTTTCCACTGACGAGTGCACCCCACTGAGAGTACCTCCCCAGAAACGTGGGTGAGAAGTGGGACCTGGAGTAAATTAAAAGAGAGGACTCGGGAGAAGTGTCTTTCTGGTGAGAAAAATTCCACTGTGATTCTCAGAATTACGACAACTAGATTGTATTGGATAATTCTGGGGAAACACCAGGGTTGGAATATAAAAGGATTCTGTATAATAGACGTGTTACTAGGACAAGTCTGGGACTGCTAGAGAATCACTTAGTAGGTCAGGGACATCTAGAAAAGTGCTTGGCAGGTCTGGGACCTCGAGAAAAGCGCTTGACAGGTCTGGGACCTCGAGAAAGGCCATTGGCAGATCTGGGACCTTTAGAGAAGCGCTTAGAATGGGTACCGCGAATAGTAAAACAGGAAAAAGGCTTACAGCTGATGTGGTGGCAGGGCCTGACTGTGAGGTGGATAAAGGAGCTCCAAATGTGCAGTATATAATAAAAAAAACTATGGGACAAGGAGTTGTGAACAATTTCATATCTGGGTAAAATGTGGGTTCCCCATAGGGGGTAGTTTTAGTATGAGACAGTTAAGTGAGCTTAAAGAAAATTTGAAGAAAAAGAAATGATAGATCAAGCTAAATATGAGCTTATGTCAAAAAGGTGTAAAATAAAGTATACACCCTTTAGGGCAGAATAGAAGGTGTGATGAAGCACCAGCTCCCTCACTATTTGCTAAACCCTTTTTGTTCAGAAAGGTGGACATACACTCACACACAGTTTTCTCAGTTTTCTTAATTTATAGATCCAATATCATTTGATAAATACAAAGAATTGTACTCAGCATTAGAATTTAAGAGGGGGGAAGTTTATTTCTCAAAATATATTAAAAGACATGCTGTAATCAAAGCAATAACCTCTCAGAGTTTGAGTCCTTTGTGGTGGCGTCTTGTGCTGGTGCTGAAAGGAAGTTCACCTCAACAGTAGTCTTTTTAGGTGGTGTCTGAGTAGGCGTGTTCTCAGATTTGATTGGATAGTGGATGTGTGATGAAATGACAGCCAATTAAGATAAATACTGAATGATGTACAAATGATTTGTTTATTTTGAATGTACAGTAGTTATCTTAACATATTGAAGAATGAATTTAGACCTTGTTGGTATGAGCCAGTTAAGAAATCTATGTATATTTGTTATTAACCTTGTCAACTCTCCATTATAGAGATCTGCCCTGATAGGCTAGTTTGAACTGCTCTCGTGCTATATATGTGAGTGGAAGGGGAGAGAATAGACTGGGTTTTTTTAAGAGTACCAACAGAACTGTCTTGAGCTGTGTAAAGAATGTTTTTCTTTGTTTCGTGTTTTTTTTTGAGACTACGAATAAAAGTCCGCCTATTTTTTCTGCACAACTCCCTGCCAGCGTGATGTTTTATCTCCCACCATGCTATCCTGCACCTCACCTTACAACAGAAGGCATATGGTGAATGGTTACAAGAAGCAAAATACAGGGAAAATAAATCACAGGAAGGGCTAGTGAAATCGAATCAGTCATATGCAGTGTGTGTAAAAAATCGCAGATATGGACTTGGACTCGGTTCCACCAATAGGCTTTCGCCGTCTTCGACAAAAGCTGCAGGGGACCTTGGTCCCAAACACAGTTCCTTCCAGCCCAAGTCTGTCTGTTTCAACTCCCTTGAATACAACCTTGTATGCAGCACTTCCTTTGTAACCATCAGAACCATCTTCCCACACCATGTCTTCAGTGGCACCACCTTCCTATACTCGAATGACCAGTACTCCTGTGGCAGCAGACAATGCTCTCAATGACATACTGCAAGAGATTCAGGACAGTATCAACAACGTATGACAAGGTCAGCTGAGGCTCCAAAGAGACGGAGGAGAGCATGTGGTGGTTCATCATGCCTCTGATAGTTTGCTGCAGCTGCCATTGGTGGAGGTTGCAAATGGGTATGGATGAATTCAGGATGTGCACAGACCATGGACATTGTCAGACATGTAGCAGGTGGCGCAAAGTCTCCCACAAGTGACTGAGGTAGGGGGACAAGAATTTGGAGATCAACTTCAAGAGCAGGTGAAAGAACGCTGTGTTGGCTATGAGACAGCAAGGATACATGATGTGGAGAAACATGCTACACATGCTGAAAAAATAGTGAAGGACAAGCAGAAAAGGAGAGAAAAGAAGAAAGATGTTAACGACAAGCTCCTGCTAGCTCAGCTCCAAGTTTATGAGGGATGGCAACGAGGCAGAGGAAGAGGCAGAGAAGGACGATGGGGACGAGGCAGAGGATGCAGTGATGGTTGCTTTAATTGTGGAGTGTTTGATCATTGGGTCAGAGACTGTTCACAGCACCAGACAGGAAACGAGAGTGTTGATTGACTAGTGGTGGAACCGGGGACAAGCCGTGATCCGCTCAACTCATCAATATGAACACCAGTATACAAACTCATACACAAACATCTAGCATACAACAAGAAAAACAGTTGCTAAATTAAGCTGTCACAAATATAGAGCAGAAATGTGAGAATAAATCTCAGAGTTTTTATGCTGGGTTGACACATGAGGTATACAAAGTGTTCCCTTAGCTAACATTAAAAGTCGCTGGTCAACCTAACCTTATGGTAGATTCAGGGGGAACAGAATCAGTAATAATGGGCAAAGAATTGGTTGGTTCCAAAACCCAAGATGATACCAATCAATCAATCAATCAATCAATCAATCAATCAATCAAAGCTGTACCTACAAAAGTAGTGCAGCAAAAATGAGGATTTGAGGATGCTGATGGGAAGAGACGCTTATTTCAGCTTCCTCAGGAAGTACAGTCTCTGCTGGGCCCATTTCGTGATCCCTGAGGTGTTCTTATTCCAGCTTAGGTCCTGCGAGATCTGCACTCCGAGGAACTTGATGTTTTCCACTCTCTCCACTGTGCGGCCACTGATGCTGAGAGGAGCGTGCTCGGGCTGTGACCTCTGGAAGTCGATAATCATCTCTTTCGTTTTGTCCGCATTGAGCACCAGATTATTTTCTCTGCACCAACCCTCTAGGTGTTTAACGTCTTCTCTGTACATTGATTCCTCATTTCTATGAATGAGTCCCACCACTGTGGTATCATCCGCAAACTTGATGATCTGGTTCCCCTTGTGTCTGGATGCACAGTCGTGTCTTAGAGTACACAGCCTTGAGGAGATCCAGTGCTCAGCGTGATGGAGTTGGAGGTGTTATTTCTGACATGGACAGACTGAGGTCTCTCCATCAGAAAGTCCCAGATCCAGAGACATGTGGCAGTGTTAAGGCAGAGTAGGAGGAGTTTCTCCATTAGTCGCTGGGGGATGATGGTATTAAATGCTGAGCTGAAATCAATGTACAGGATTCTGGCGTAGGTGTCTTTCTGGTCCAGACGGGTGATGACTGAGTGCAAAGTGGTGGATATTGCATCCTCTGTGGAGCGGTTGGAACGATAAGCAAACTGGTGTGGGTCATGTGATGCAGGGAGGCTGGCTGTGATGTGTGGTTTGACAAGCCGCTCAAAACACTTTTTCACTTTTTCGTCAGGTTGACAACTGGTTAGGGCCCTGCGTGTGTCTGCTGCGTTGATGGTGGCCCGATAGATGGTAGAGAAGGACCAGCCCACCCTCTGGTTGTCGTGTTTGGTGCTTCAAAGCGTGCAAAGAAGTTGTTGAGCCTGTCTGGAAGAGAAGCATCATCGTCGTTGACCCCCTGCCTGGACTTGTAATCCGTCAGCGCTTGGACTCCCTGCCACATCCACCTGGTGTTTCCTGTGTCACAGAGGTGTCCCTGGATTTTCTCTGCATAGGTCCCTTTCGCAGCCTTGATTCCCTTTGAGAGTGCAGACCTGTCTGAACGGAGAGCAGTCATATCCCCTGCTCTGAAGGCTGCATCTCGGGCTGTCAGCAGCGAGCGCACTTCTGTAGTCATCCAGGGTTTTCGGTTGCCATGTGCAGTGAAGGTCTTAATTATAGTGACACCCTTTGTTCACTTTGCAATGTAGCTGGTTACCGCCTCAGCATACTCTTCAATGTCTATCTGATCTCCCTGTGAGGCTGCTGTCTTAAAAACCTCCCAGTCTGTGTGCATGAAACAGTCCTGAAGTGCTGAGTCTGCCCCCTCAGGCCAGGTCCTGATTTGTTTTTTCACTGGCCTGCTGCGCTTCAGTAGTGGTTTGTAAGCAGGCACCAGTATAACAGATAGATGATCAAAACGGCCCAGGTGGGTGCGGGCCGTTGCCTTGTATGCATCTTGGGAGTTTGTATACACCAGGTCCAGCATGTTCTCTCCTGTTTTAAAGACCACAACTTGCTTGAACTTGGGGAAAACCGCCTTTAAACTGGTGTGGTTAAAATCCCCTGCCACCACTACAAAGCTGTCCGGGTGTTTAGTCAGGAGCTCACTGATGGCATCAAGTGCCTTGTTAGCATTAGCTTTAGCATTTGTACTAGGAGCTATGTAAACAATGGCTACAATCACTATGGTGAAATCCCTCAGCAGATAGAATGGCCGGCATTTCACAATGAGGAACTCTGCCAGCTGAGAACAGTGTTTAGTGGCTAACGAGGCATTTACACACCAGTCTTTGTTGATATAGATGCACAGACCCCCTCCTCGACTTTTACCGGAGGTAGCTGCATCTCTGTCCACCCGGAAAGCCGTCATCCCCTCCAGCTGTATGGCCCTGGAGCCATGTTTCCGTGAAAGCAAACGCACAGCAGTCTTTCCACTCTCTGTGGGTTTCTCTCAACAGACGTAGCTCATCCAGCTTGTTGTCGAGGGAGCGGACGTTGGAGAGTAGGAGCGACGGTACTGCTGGTCTGGAGGGGTTAGCCTTTAACCTAGCATGGATCCTGGCTCTTCTTACGGTTGGCTCCAATAAGATCCCGTGCTGGCATAATATGTCCAAATCACAACCAAGCGTCATAGTTTTAGCAGCCTGCGTTAGCCTGATTTTTAGTAAAGTCTCTCGGCTGTAAATTTTGCAGACTGAACGTCTGGGATAGGTAGGACACCCAAAACTTTCACTCTCGCTGATCCCTAGAGGGGCCGCTGCATCCATGTGCGCCGCCACCATAGCAACAAAGTCTGCATTAGAAGTCATCTCCTACGGTCATAATATAAACCTGGGAAATTATTTTTCTGTCCCAACGTGTGGTGTCAGGCCTGCTTTGAGTACAGAATAAAACGGATGACAGACAAATTCTGCCAAGTTGTAGGCTAATAGATAAATAAATACTGATTTGAGTCCATCAACACTGTATAATCTAACATCAGACACCCCATTACCTTTTTAAGCATTAATTTCTCCTCATTATGTTGTTCAATAAATGTATTGGGTCGCGACCTCATGTGTGCTTTAGGACTCACTTTGGGTGCTAGTGATTCAGGAATACAAATTGTTAGACATTTAAGAATTGTCAGTTAGTGCAGTACAGCTCAGAGATATATGTTTCATCAGGGCCAGATGCTGAATATGAGTTTTTGTGGTTTAAAGAGGGCCAAGAAAATGATGTTCTGGGAACAGATTGGATGTTTAAGAATAATGATATGTGTGCTGTAGGAGTAAAAGTCCCAGTTGAGAATCAATAGGCATTTTCCCATGTTCACAATTGCAGTCCGCATGTTTTACGAGGTAAAGCTCCATATATACAGCGGTGGGGCTCTGGGACCGTGGATCAGGCTGTGTAGGGAAGACCACTGGTGGCAGGTAACAGACATATCGGATGTCTTCTATTGGTCAGAACTCAATGCTTATAAGCGTCACTGTCAAACACGTTTTCATGTGCAGAGAAGTATACAATTAGTGCCAGAGAAACACACACATATTTTTGTACAGACATCTGACTTTAGATTCATCGGAATTAGCTGATATTCCACAGACATTGTGGGCACAGAGTAAATATCATGTGGCACCCGTTAACGTGATGAATCTTCTTTCCGCCCTTGCAAAAAACAATATCAATTAAAGCCAGAAGCAGTGCAAGGAATAACATCAGTGTTTGAAGCGTTGTTGAAAGCTAACATTATTGTTCCTTGTGAAACTTCACCAGTGCCCACACCGACATTTCCAATTAGGAAGACTCAAGATGCCTACCAGCCAGAGGAATGGAGATTTGTTCAAGACCTGCAGGCAGTAAATTCAGCAATGCATGCTCGAGCACCAAATGTCCCTAATCCACATACTATATTGTCGCCAGTTCATGGCGTATAATACATGGTACATGGTTTTCAGTTGTTGATTTGGCTAACACATTCTTCAGTATACCGGTGCATAAAGATTCACATTACTGGTTTCCGTTTTCTATTAAAGGGAAAACTTGGACCTGGACTGAGAGTCCGGCAATTTATTATGCGGCATTAATAGATAATTTGAACCCGTTTTAATTTATTAAGACTACCTTTGTGACCATTGTGTGCTAAATGTTGCAATAATACCTGTGTATCTGTTTCACAGGCCAACTTCCATGGAGAACAAATCATTAAATCATCCACTGCAATAATGCACTTCGGTTGGGCAATTTCAGACTTTCCAATCAGAGCTGACCTTTCTGGGACACGTGATCACAGCAGAGGGCAACTCTCTCTCTCCCAAAAGTATAGCTGCTATCCACAAGATTCGTAAAACAATAACTAAAAAGCAAGTTTTGTCCTTGTTAGGGATGACGTCATATTGTAGACAGTGGATCCTTCATTATGCTGAAATGGAGGCTCTATTATCTAGTGTTGTGCATGGTAAGGGTTTGACTACACATCAAGGGTGACTAGGACTGAGGAAGCTGAAAAAGCTTTTGTTTATTTAAAAATAGCTCTACATTCGACACTGACTTTGGGACTACCAGACATGACTAAACCATTTATTCAGACTGTTGATGGCTATATGACATCAGTATTGCTTCAAGAGCATGGAGGTAAACAAAGACCAGTGGCGTATTTTTCTTAGAAACAGTGGTAGCTAGACTTCCTAGGTGTCTTAGTGCAGCAGCAGAGAAAGCTGTACTTGCCTCACGAGATTTAGTAGGATATCAAAATTTAACCATTTTGGTTCCACACGCTATGTCTATGATATTGCTTGAACAGAAAACTGCTCATTTATCTGCTGCAAGGTGGTTGAGATACAATACTGTGTTATTAGACTTGCCAAATATTACAGTGAAACTTTGTACAATTTTAAATCCCGCTACCCTTCTTCCTACAGCTGAGAAAGGGAGAACCACACAACTATGTGGCAGCCATAACTGAAGTTTGCTCCCCCAGACCAGGTCTGTAAGATACACCATTCCCCAATGCTGAATTGGAATTGTTTGATGACGGATCAGCCTCATGTGACTCAGCCACAGGGAAGATTTTGGCAGGTTTTGCTGTTCACACACCATGATACTATAATGGCAGATCCACTTCTATCTAACTTTTCTGCACAAGCAGCTGAGCTTAAGGCTCTGACAGCGGCATGTAAAAATGCAACAGGTAAAACAGTAAATATCTATACTTATAGTTGTTATGCTTGGGGTGTTTCTTTTGATTATGGATTTATTTGGAAAAACAGGACAATTCTTACATCAACAGGCAAACCAATTGTACATCATAAGCTAGTAGCTGATTTATTGGAGGCTATCCTGTTACCCAAACAGATTGCTATTTGTAAATGTGTTGCTCATACTAAGAATGTTGATCCTGTTTCACAGGGAATAGCTTAAGCAGATGCAGCAGCAAAAAGAGCAGCCAGACTTCCTTTTGTTTCATCACAGCTTGCTTCTATGTCACAAATGGTTGAGATAAAGGCTTTGTGGAGAAAATCACAAGCGAGTGTTACAAATGGAATTTGGTATTGGCCTCTCAAATTTCCCCATTTGCGGGACTAATAAAGAAATTTCATGATCATGCATCAAAAGAGCAGATGCAAACAGATATAAACAGGTATTGGTTTACTAAGGGTTTCTCAACCTACGCTCAGAATGATTGCCAAAAATGTCTTGTATGTGCATCACATAACATTGGCAGAGGTCAACAAATGCCTTTGAGTGCACACCTACCACCTGATATGCCTTTTGACCATTTCAGAATCAGAATCAGAATTCCTTTATCTGTCCCGTAAATGGGGAAATTTCTTAGTCACAGCAGCCAAAGGACAATATTACACTAAACAATAGTAAAAAGTAAAAAATACACAATATAATAAGAAGATAAGAAATAGAATTAACTCGTATATACATAGTATTTACAATATGAACTTAGTATTTACAATATGAACAGTGTAAGTATAAGTATAAACAGTTTGGTATTTTTATTTACAAATAATAAATAATAAATATGGGTATTAAAAATTGTCCAATAAGTGCAAGCCAAAATGTATGTGGATATGTGTAGTTTTTTTTATTGCACAGTGCACATGTGAGGTCTACTGGGAGCAGTGCTGGTTGTACAGTCCAACAGCAGCAGGAAGGAAGGACCTGCGATACCTCTCTTTCACACACTTGGGGTGTATCAGCCTGTCGCTGAAGGAGCTGACCAGTGCGGTGATAGTGACCTGCAGGGGGTGGGACTCCTTCACCAGCAGCGATGACAGCTTGTCCATCATCCTGCTGTCTCCCACCACCTGCACTGGGTCAAGAGGGCATCCCAGGATGGAGCTGGCCTTCTTGATAAATTTATCAAGTCTCGTCCTATCTGCTGCCGAGATGCTGCTGCTCCAGCAGACTACACCATAGAAAATGGCTGATGCCACCACAGAGTCATAGAAAGTTGTCAGGAGTGCCCCCTGCACTCCAAAGGACCTGAGCTTCCTCAGCAGATGGAGTCTGCTTTGACCTTTCTTGTATGCTGCTGCAGTGTGATCAGTCCAGTCCAGTTTATTGTTCAGGTGAACTCCCAGGTACTTGTAAGACGTCACAATCTAAATGTCCGTTCCCTGGATGTTCAGCTGTATGCAGGGTTGTTTGCGCCTGCGGAAATCCACCACCAGTTCTTTGGTCTTCCCGGCGTTGAGCTGGAGGTGGTTCTGCTGGCACCTGTCTACGAAGTCCTGAATAAGTTCTCTGTAGGCTCTGTCGTCCCCGTCCCTGATGAGGCCAACGATAGCAGAGTCGTCAGAGAACTTTTGTAAATGGCTGTGGGGTGATTGGTGGGAGAAGTCTGCAGTGTACAGGGTGAACAGGAAAGGGGCCAGGACTGTTCCCTGTGGGGCCCCCGTACTGCAGACAACTGTGTCCGACACACAGTCCCGAGTCCTCACATACTGTGGCCGGTTGGTGAGGTAATCGAGGATCCAGGTCGTGAGGTGTTGGTCAACCCCCGTGAGCTCCAGCTTGTCCTCCAAAAGTACAGGCTGTATGGTGTTGAAAGCACTGGAGAAATCAAAGAACATGATCCTCACAGTGCCTCCAGGCTTTACAGATGGACTTCATTGAGTTGACATTGAGTGAATGTAAAAAGTACTGTCTTGTAGTAGTGGATATGTTTAGTAAATTGGTGGAAGCTTTTCCAGTGTCCAAGGCGGACGCAAATGCTGTTGCCAAGGTTTTGGTAAGTAATACGATGGGGCCCTCCACGGAAAATTGTCAGTGATAATGGACGACACTTCGCGAATGCTGCTTTAAAGGCAGTAGGTGAGTATTTGGGAATTGATATGAGGACACATTGTTCATATCACTACTAAAGCATTTCCTCCGGTTCTGATGTGCAGTATATGAGAGAAAGGATTAGAAGTAAATGTGGACTTAGTCCTTTTGAGATACTGTTTGGTAGGCCTTTAAATATGGGTATAGGGGTGAGGATGAAATGTTGCGTTATTGTGCAAACCTTTCCTCTGTGCTTTGTGATATTCACAGACAAGTGAAAAACGCCTTACCAAGGGAGGTTAAAGGTCAACTGCACAGCTTGAAGCCAGGGGACTGGATTGTAGTGAAGGACTTAAGGAGGTTAGGTTGGAAATCTCCCAGGTGGACGGGACCGTACCAAGTTCTCCTGACCATAGCATTAGAGGTAAAGATTGCAGAGAGAGCTACGTGGATACACGCCAGCCACTGTAAGGAGATTCCAGATCCACAAGACCATCCCTCTTCTTCAACAACTCCACAAGTAACCACACTCCAAAATGATGTCATCTAGGCCTTGGCATCCATTCAGATGGCTTGGGTGTGGCCTAGGTGAAGGAGTCTGCTTCTTGCAGGTTACTTGAATGCGATGTACTTCAACAACCCACCATAGAGATCCATTAAATGCTGACACATGCTTTGTGAAGAAAGTTTTGGTCCCCAACCGTTTCTGAATTTAAGAAATGTGACGCTGATGGAAGTTCCAACAGAGATACAAGTACTGGATAGCCTAACATGTGTATGCAACAACGGTACGGGGCAGTGAATAGGAAAATCACAATGTCAGAAACGTGACAGGACAGATGATACTTCAGATGTATGCCAAACGAGGACTGTCAATGGCTGTGGATGCCACAGCAAATCATAATATTACCATGACTATTGGTGAAAAACAAGTTGTTGTTTATAATAAGATATAAGATATCATGTTGGACTTGGACTGGGATTTTTGTGTTCATATTATTGGCAATGTGGAAATAATACTTACAATATGCTGCTGCCAAATTGGAACGGGTTAAAATTAAGAGTGCATAATGTTATCATGTTAATAGGTAAAGAGCCAGCCAGCCGAGAGAAGCGTGAGTTGGCTCAATTTCATAACATACATATACAATGTCAGCATTTGCTAATGAGACTATTAAAGGATTTGAGTTTGTATCAAGTAATGACAAATCACACAGGTTCACTCTGTTAAAGCATGAGATGGCATTAGATTTCCCTATGGTTAAATTGGAGGTCTTTGTGTAACTTTAAATTTAACACGTGAAGCATGTACAAGTCTGATTCCTGATAATTCTGACAACATTACAAATGTTATAGATGCCCTACAAACAATTAGAGATGCATTTGGACCATCTGATTCTGCAGGAAATAATTTTAATATGTGATTAAATGACAAATTGGGTCCATGGGGTGCAGTGCTAGTACAGCTATTCATTCCAGTGCTAACTGCCTTTGGTGTAATTCTTTGTTTCTGTACTTGTGCAATGACATATATGAGAGCTTTAATGTACAGATGGATCGGTAAGGTGGTGGGAGGACAAATCCAACAATATATTCTATTGAAGCCTGAGGATGATTTTGACTCATTCTCAACTTCAGGTTGGACCCTCCTTATCAAAAGGATCATGAATCTATGTGACTTTTAATAGTCTGATGTCTTGTCACATTTGTTTGTGGTTTAAGAAGAAGGATATTAAGAATGTATTGGGGTGGAGTCATTCTATGTAGTTTGGTTTGAGGTGACTATAATTTATGCTTATGTGTGAAATTTGTTTGTCCTTGTGCTAGGATTTCACTTGATGTGAACAGTAAATGCTCAAAAGGGTGAAGTGTAGTGGGAACATGCTGCACATGTGACGTTCTTTGAGTGACTGACATTCTTCAAATCACCTGACAGGCCGTGAATGCTATTTGGAACACATAACTTTGGTTCCAATATGGACAGGGGTAAGGAGATATTCCTGAACAAAGTTGTTTTCGTGTTTCTTATGTTACCAACCTTTGTCTTATTCTTGGCTTGGAGCCACAAAAGGTAATTGTGTCAAGAGTGACACAGAGTAACCCACACACAGTGGTGATGTATGAACTACAGGTGTGGGTTTAAGTTTAGGTTGTGCGCATGTATCAGAGATGTTCAAAAGTCAATTTTTCGAAGTCGAAGTCAAGTCCCAAGTCTCTGAGGAGCAAGTCCAAGTCAAGTCTCAAGTCTTTTGTCACGAGTCCAAGTCAAGTCTCAAGTCTCTGAGGGGCAAGTCCAAGTCAAGTCTCAAGTCTTTTGTCACGAGTCCAAGTCAAGTCTCAAGTCTCTGGCCATCTGATCTGTCCATAACACTGTATTGTTAAATCTTATGAATTCAAAGCATGTCCTGTAGCTACCATCCATACAGTACAGTATCAAAATCAGTTGTAGGATAATTTATGGGGTCTACTGCAATGCAAACTGAAGAAACACAAATTAAGAACTCTGTTTCAATTTCATAACTGTATTTTTCAACATTTTGGTATCTGCTCAAATGATACATGATGTTTGTCTGTGTTACTAACTGGCTGTAAAGCCCAACCTCATCATGCATTACATTTTTCAGTGTTCAAAGTGAGAGGAAAACATCTGTATTGAAAGTGAACACAACTTCATACCTGTATTTTTCAATAGTTTGGTATAAGTGTTATAAAATCTGCATGATAAAACTGACATACAGTATGTGTAGTGTTCTGGGGGGGAAATAGCTCTAAACTAATACTGCAACGTTTCTATCATGTTGTATTTTTTTCTGAAATAAAATGTGGGCAGCCAAGAGTGGATGTGAACTTGTTACAGAAAATACAAAAATATCACATATGCTTTAATGAAGCTAGCTTAATTTTGTTTACATTTACATTTACATTTAGGGCATTTAGCAGACGCTTTTGTCCAAAGCGACTTACAATAAGTACATTTGTCACAAGAAAGAAACCACAACATATCACCGTTGATAAAGTAGAAAAGATAGAAACAATATTCAAGCCCTCTTCCGAGCAAAGTAGCTGTAAGATGTAAGTGCTAAAGGTAGGAACATACAAGTGCATATGATGATGATGATTTTTTTTTTTTTTTTTTTGATTTGGGGGTGGGGGGGAGGGAGTAATGCTATGCGGGGTCGAGGTGAAGTCTTGAAGTCTGTTTACATCCAGAACTTACATTGGGTCTCCAATTTAGGACATCGTATAGTCTAATCTTCTGCTACTTAACACATCCCTCTAGCCCTCGTACCTGGTGAAATATTACCCCAAGTCTGTCACATCATATGGCCAACTATAAAGATGCAATCTGCCTGTTCCCAGCATTAGCACAACACTTTGCGATGGTTAGCTTGTTACCTGTGACGATATATGCTAAGTTTAACATTTTTCACATTAGAAAGTGACCGACCTGTCTGGGTGCATTTTGAGATGCCTGATGAAATTCGACGTTGCATCATTTATCCCGGTGCCACACACCTTGCATGTAGCTGTTCGCTTATTTCCACTGTGCACAAAGTTATTGTTACCAAAAGTAATGAAGGCACAATTTCGGGAGGACTTGTTGTCGCCATGGTCAATGCATTTTCCGATCTGTGAGTGCGCGCACATAGCGCAACGCATATGCACCAATAAAATGAAATAAAGTACATGAATAAATTTAGATTTAAAAAAGCAATAATTGCATGAAATACAGGTTGTTCATGAGTCTCGAAGCTCGAGTCCAAGTCAAGTCTGAAGTCTTTTGAGGTGGAGTCGCAAGTCAAGTCTGATATCACTGTTTGTGCGACTTAAGTGCGACTCGAGTCCAAGTCTCAGACTCGAAAGGCAAACCACAAGATGTTTCACGCCTTCAACCAGAGCATTCCATGTTGATGGTTGAAGCGTTTGAATAAAGAAACTACTCTCTCCTGTGTTCAGTCCTCTGTTCTCAAGAAATTACCACGACAGTTATCAATCAAAATCACTCAAGAGACGTTAAGAGGCCATGCAACAAAGAAAATTTGATTCAAACAACTTTCTATAATCACCAAAATTGATCGTTCAAGTTGCTGTATGTATATTTTTGAGCCAGCAGATTTGGCCATATTTTCAGAAGAACTATAATATTACACTACTTTGTCACAAAAAACATTCATGAAGTTTTGTTCAGTAATTACTGAACAAAACTTCATGAATGTTTTTTGTGTCAAAGTAGTATGTGTTCCACTCATTCCATTACAGAAAAATGAGAGCCGTAGAAATCTTTGGAAGACTGCCATTACATACATGTTCTTTACAGGTGTATGTAAAGTTTTGGACACAACTGTACATTTGGAAACCTGTGTGGAAAGTGCCGCAAGTTAATTTTTTGTGTGTATGCATGGCTTATACATTTGGCTGCAGGACTTAACACCATACAATTGTGATGTGTGTACTGTAAACAACAATGATCAATGCCTTTGACACAACACTCCTGCAACACTTGTTACCTTGAGATGACCAGATTTGCTGCAGTCAATATAGCAAAAGCATATCCAATATTATTATTTATGGAATAAAAAAAGGGGATTCCGGTTTCATGTATTTTGATCATGGTAATTATTTTACTGCAACAAACTATAGTGCATGCCAACTGATTGTGTATTAACTGTGGATGTTTAAAGCCATTCAAGGTCATTTTATCTACTCTGTATAGTGTTGGCTAGTTTAATCTACATAATGTATCATATTCTATAATACAAATAACAAACAACGCGCGCAACTCATGTATATAGCTTCAGTATGGGGTCCTGAATCCTTCTTGCAGTGAATAAACAAAAGAAATATAAAGGACAGCATTCACATCAAACTGTTTATTCGTGCCACACGGATGTTTTGGGCAAGACACCCTTTTCAGCATGTATTCATGCAAAATAACAGTAGAACTGCACAGGTGTGCTAATTATAGGTTTCCCAAAACTGCATAACAGATATACCCCCAAAGATTTTCTTACACAGAAAAGATAGTCCATTTGGGTCATTCCATGCCAACTCACCCAAAATCCAGAAATGTTCCTGATCACGTCATGGATTTCTTCAAAAAGATTCATGTTGAAACTTCTATTAAAATCAAGAAACCTTGCAAAATCCAAATACATTTTTTTCAAGGCATGATTTAAAAAATAAAAATAATTCAGCATTTTTGCAATTCCTTGTATGTGTATTCTAAACCTCACCAATAGCTAATTTTTCACAGGATTGGGTTGAAATTTTTCCTGAACCACCAAGAGATCCTAAGGAAATTTGGCAACATGCAGTCATTTAAATAGCTGATCCTGTTATGTATGTCTGGACAAAATATTAATCCTAGTTCCTTCGCTCAATACACAATTTTAAACATCAATATCATCAACAACTCAGCCAAACTTTAAAAAAAATCAACTTCTCCATAGGCTGTCTTTGTTGGCTGCTTCTTCTAGGATTTTCTAAGTGAGCAGGGCTCCATGGTCTCACTATCGCGTCAAACTGTTTAATGATGGAATAAATGATTGCACTTTTTAAATGATTGTTGTTTTTGCAATCCATTTAAAATTATCCACCCAAACCTGTTTCAGGTGGGATTATCGCAGACTTGTTGTATTGTTTCAATGCAACTTGTCAGAAATTATTTGAGTGTTAAGCTAAGGAACTAAGATTAATATTTCGTCCACAAGCAGAACAGAATGACATCACCTATATGCAACTAACCAAGCAATGACAAGCTTGTAACCATAACCCAATGAAAAACAAGCTCAATAGGCATCAGACAGAAAACCTTGAAGTCAACACAGTTCAGCTATCTACTGATGAAATAAAACCACTGAATTGATATTACAGCCAGTGAAAAGTACAAAAAAATAAACTATGGAACTATGTTTATATAACATAATATATTACTATGTAATATAACATCTTTGAATTTAATTTATATTTATATATACACACATATACATACATATGTACATATATGTATATATGCATATATACATACATATGTGTATATATATATATATACACATATATACACATATACATACGTATACACACACACGCATATTAGGGCTGTCAGTAGATTCAAATATTTAATCGCAATTTATCGCATGATTGTCCATAGTTAACACATGATTACTCGCAAATTAATTGCACATTTTTATCTGGTCTAAATGTACCTTAAAGGGACATTTAGACCAAGTTTTTAATACTCTTATCAACATGGGAGTGGACTAATATGCTTGCTTTATGCAAATGTACGTTTATTATTATTGCAACAATCCAAAACAATGACAAATACTGTCCAGAATATTCTCCAGAACCTAACCTCAAAGGTACTGAATGCTCAAAAAAATATGCTTAAAGTATAACATGGCAAACTCAAGCCCAACAAGCAACAACAGGTGGGCATATTGACCTGAATGTAACATTCCTTAGTAATACCAACACAATGTAGTGTCCAACTTTGCACTTGTAAAGGTTAACTAAATAATGTTAATAGGCCTGTAAGCTGTATCCAGCATGGTCTGCCTTTGGCAAGGGGTAGGAGGGCTAGAGGGCTTTCTGCATCAGCTGTGTGCTTGGCCAGCAAGCGGTATTTGAGACTTGATGCACTCCGGTGGTAACTCAGTTCCCATCGACAGAAAATGCAAAGAACTTTGTTCTTGTCCAGAGAACCATCTGGCAGGGCTTTGAAGTTGAACTTGCCATTCATAAGACCCTTTATCCATTTCTGTTCAAGGAGGTTTGTTTCTGCTGAGGGTCCAGGGTCATAATGTGCATGCGTTAATTGCGCATCAAAAAATGTATGGCATCAGGAGGAATTTGCGTTAACGCGTTAACTTTGATAGACCCATTATATATACAATGAATATCAAAACTTTCACATACTAAGTTTCAAGGGAATTAAAATTTCCTTAGGGTCTCTTGGATGTTAAATTTCAACCCAATCCAGTGAAAAATAAGTGACTGGTGAGGCTGAGAATACAGAGAATCACAAAAATGCTGAAACTTAGTTCAGCGGGGCAAACTTAAAAATGTCATAACTTATAAAGTATTTAGAGTACACCTGTAGGATTCTACAAGGTCCCATGAATTTAATAGAAATTTCAACATGATTGTTTTTTTTTAATAGAAATTCCATGACATGAACCGGGAGACCCCAGTTGAGTTGGCAAGGAATGACCCATTTACTTTTCACTGCATAACTCAAATGCTCAGACAAGCTTAATATTTAGTAGTGATGCTATGTATATACTTAATGTGAAGATTTTACCTTGTTTTCACCATTTTCTTTGGAAAAACGTTGATGCTTTACATCCATCTTTAACCAGGCAGCACAGAGGATCTCTGCAACCCCCACAGTTTCAAGGTAAGCCCCAAGGACTGATCTCACCAATTCAATATCTGACCAAATGTGAAATATATGTGAGGAGGCCCACCCAGTGGAGACCTGGCTGTGACCTCTGGGGTTGTCCTGTGGTGTCTGGTGTTGGCAGCACATTCTTTGAGGTGGGGCCTCCATGGTTTGGACTTGTTCTGGCAGGTCAGATGCTTGTTTAGATTGGGATATTGGAAATGTGGAGGCCAGGTCGATGCCTTAAACTCTGTCAGGTTCCTAAGGCGACTCCTGTGCAGTATTTGTAGTGTGGCAGAATGCACTGTCCCATTGGTGGAGGCCGCTGGATGTTCTTGATTTGCAACAGTGTTTGGCTGTGTGGTGTGTATCAAGTGGCAGTCTCACAAATGCCAGGACCCAAGATTTCCCAGCAGAACATTGAATTGTAACGAGATGTCATTTCCTTCAGTTGTCAGTGGTTTTTCTGCTGTGGCTGATTGGTGTGGAGTGTACGCTTAAGATTATATTGTTACTTATAGTAAGCCCTTAATTTAAGTGGCTTAATGTGTTTTGCTTCTGCTTCAAGCCACAGTAGATTGATTGCTTAGCCTACTACACTGGTACTCCAGCCGCTTCTCCAACCTGGGGGCATGCTGACGATCTAGTACAAGACAACAGGTCTCTCTACTTTTCCCTTTTTAAAGCACACCATTTAACTTTTTTCCTCTCTGACTCACAAATGGCCGAGACTGTTGTCTCTTCTCTACCATGTGTTAATCAAACTAACTTGCGTCGAGCCCGGAAGCCCCACTTCTGTACAAAGTGCTGGTCATTTGTTTATTCAAATTTTATTAACACTGAATGGGTCAAGTGTCCAAATTCAACACTGCACTTCCTTGGGTCCCCAGCAATACGACCACCAAGAGTGAAGTAGATCGAATATAAGGTGTCCAAATATGCAAAGGACATACATAGATTTGCCCCTCTATAGCTGGATAACTGACCCACTTTGGCTACAACACAGTTAATAACTGAAATTTAAGTTTGCACTTCATAAAAATGATCATGGTGTAGAGAATGGGGGGCTTATATTGTTGTTAAAAATTCCATGTGTATAACCTGAAAGATCGATCAGCTGGACATGTTCAGACATAGGTCTGTTTTAACCCAGCCATACACAATCGGTGCTTAACATTTTTCTTCGGAGAAAGTTTTCATTGTGCAAGTGGTTGATAATGACTTGTGCATGGAGGTTATGTCATGTTTTTATTGGTATTTTTGGAGAAGACCATAGGTTTTACAACAGATTTAATAATAATAATAATAATAATAATAATGATTCAGAGCTCTAAAGACAGAGGGAGAGAGCCAGAGTATCATTCTATCATTGACTGTTGCCATGAGCTGCTTATATTGTCAACAGGCAAACTCCTAATCACCATAGGAAAACAAAAAAGAAACAATCCAACATTTTTGATTTTTTAGTAAATAACATCCAGGGTTGCATCATTCAATTATTTCAGAAACAAAAAAAAGGAGAAAAGAGTTCAGGTTTATATGTTTTAACATTTGCGTGGTAAAAGGAGTGAGGGAGTGAAATAATGAAGGAGTGAAGACAGGAAGAGATGCTTTGAGATGTTTCCACTGCAAGAGAAAACAGGGGGTCAGCTGACAATCTTCTTAACTTCAGTTTCCAAAGAAATCTTACAAAAAGTCAACATTGAAAGGTGGACAGGGATGGATGAGGCGAGGGGTGTATGCGTGTTTGGGGTGGGGCAGGGGGCTAAAGCCTCCACATCCAAAAAACCTTCTTTTTCACTCTTCTTTTCTTTCGGAGTGCAGAGTTTTATTATATATACATTATGAATATATAGATAACACAGCACAGTGTGTAAATCTATACATTTCCATTACATAGATAGTTATTATGGAAGGAGAGACACAGACTTTCTGTTCGTCGTTTGTCCAGGAAGAGAGACTTGTTGGTCCTGGTCACCAACGCTTCTGCAGCTCCGCTCTAGGCAGAGACCACTCAGAAACCTACAGACACACACAGAGAAATACAGGCAGCATAATTACCTCAGTGTTCAGAAACCCACAGACAGTGATAGCAGACACTAGCTGAAAAGCCACACCCCTAGTTTAGCAGATTTGAGCAGTTACAAACAGGAAACAACTGAAAGAGAAGAATGTACATTAGAGAACACAAATGGTCTCCTTGGGTGCGGGAGAAAATCATGACACAGGTCATACCCAAGAATTTTTTTTGAAGGCTGTTTAGTATCCCAGTTTAAAATCAATTTCTTCCACCAGCCAATATTCACTCTCCATAGCTACAACACTATCCAGTTGCATAAGGCACCTTCGAACATTTTCTTTAATTTCCTAAGATTTTTTTCAAGACATCAAGATGAAAAAACTTCAAGCTAGACATATGAACGATTTTTACTGTTTTCCACGTCACAATGTTGGCTGCAAAGACAATAAGGAAGAACACTCAGCCAAGTTAAAATTTAACTTAAAATGAAATTTTTTGGGACGCTGCCAACAAATAAAGGGATTAGCAATAATCAAGGTGGCTCATCTCAGTGTTAAAGTAAGCACAATGGACATAATCATGCTACTGAGAAAACCTTGGTTTGAGATAAAAGATTCTAGATAATTGTTAAGATGACTTCTTGTCTGATGTATGTAGAGGTTGGTATGCATGAGGCACAGACTAACACTAGCTCCATTCACACTGCCCTTTCAGTGCGGGAAGCATGCACCAATTCTCTGCATCACCGGCTGTGTGAAAGTTACAGATGCGAGGGGGGACAGTTTCCCTGCGGCTCTCATTTGCCTCCGAATGTAGTATCAGAGCCGCAGCAGAGGCGAGCCGGCGTCTGTGTGAATGGAAAAGCTGGAGGCGTCGATCAGGGGTGTGTCGGTCTGATGGTGTTCAGTCTGACAGCTAAGCTGATCCTTCACTCATCAAATAAAAGAGAAATGACCCACAAAGCAACGTTACAGGACCAAACAACAGTAATGTGGAACTGTCTTTGGCTACTTATGAGGAAAAAATACTGCAGTTGTACATGGAAAAGCATCATCCTGTCTGTCCTACTGAGTCTTCGTCACAATTTTGCCCCAAAAACAGTGTCTCTCCCCGGCAGCAGAGCCAGGTGGCTCCTGCAGTTGAATGGCGGTGATTATGTGATGCGATTTAGAGCAAAAACTTTAACTCACCATACGTTTGTCGCCTTCCACTATTGTGTTGTTGTAGTTACTGTCTCTGGAAAATTGTATTGAAAAAAAAAATCACTGCAACAGTCAACCCTCCCGACCAAGACTTCAGTGAACTTCCCCCCAGAAAACAGCATCCCTCCTCGCAAGTGAGAGAGTCAGACAGGGTCCTCTATTCACTGGTGGTGATTATGTAATTTAGAGCAATAAACGAAACTGCATCCATATGATTACAAACAGTCGGCAGATACATGTTTAGATTAACAGGTGGAAACCGGAGGAAAGAGTTGGGAAAAAACACACACAGATCTCAACGTCATGATGGGTACCGTCACGCCTCTTTTGGTTCTGCAGCACACATGACACACTGGTGAGGCTTTACGCCAGCGCTGCTTGGTTCAGTGTGAACAAACAAACAATCACTCTTAACTCTAGGGGTAGCAAAATCATAAAACATTGATTGAAAAGGGAATCATATACTCTCACCTCCCTGGAACCACATTCCATTCCATTTTTGTCATATGTGCTTTTGTGTCTAGCAGATAATGTTTCTCTGTGCCAACTAGTGGCACTGTACGTAATTAAGTTAAGCCACTGAAACCCTTCCGGGAACAACCCATTTCAAAACCCTACAGACATTTATTGTGTATTCTGTAAATAATAGTCACCTCCTCTGACATTTGTAATGTATCAAAATGCATTTTGTACAGTACCTTCATTCTTGTACTTTTTTTTTCACTAGTTTGATATGTATGTTATGAGGAAATTTAAGTACTTTGTACTCTATACGTATGGTATCTTATAGAATTTATGCATTCTGTATTTACTCCTCCTCTGTAGTATTGTAAATTGAATAGCCAGGTTTAACACTTAATTTTTTGTATCCATTACCTTATGGAAATGGAAATGTAGTATTTCCTAATTACAGTATGTATGTAGAATTATAGCTGCTCTGGCACATTATTTTCTGAAGTGCATTTGTATTTGATAATGTGAATCTTTGTTGTTTTTAATGTAATTTGTTAATATTGTAGTAGTAAAATAGAGTCATCCTAGTATCCTGGGGTGCCCTGGAATATTGATGTTTTGGTTTACTGTGATTTACCCTAAACCAGGTGGCACATCACTGATAAAGAATGGAACATGCAATCTGCACTGTGATGAAAAGAGAAAAAGAGGGTCACTATGCTGATATGTGCTTGTGCTGATAATTTTCTGGACATCATAAAAGAATGGAAAATCAAAGGAGAGGTAACCACACTGAGTACTGATGGTGCCTGTAACATGGTTGCGGCCTTGAGACTCCTCCTTCCTAATATATTGCACTTATTTTTTGCTTACATGACAAAACATTTGTGAGACCACACCCTGTACTGCTCCCACATTCCTTGCATAATAACGCTAGAAATGACGTATGACAATCTCAAAGCACAGTTCTCTTAACTTTGAACAAGGCTTTTGAAAAAAAATGTTGCAGTGCCTGCTCAACCTGCCCCCAGGCTAGTAAGGCCTAGCCCAGACTTGACATCTTTGGCAGAGATAACCGTTCCACTTCTCCCTGGTCCTAGGATGTCTAATCTGTACCGTTTCCTCTGGTATCATTTGCCATGGCAGTCTGTGGCAGGAGTCGAAGACGGAGTGAGACGACACCTGGACAAGGCGGGATACCCAACCTATTACCAGATTATCATAGTTTATAAAAGGATATTTAGGATGCAGCCATTTCATATAGGAGAAGAAAGCTATATAATGCAGATCAGCCCGCATTGGACCCATTCAGGTGAATCTGCTGTAACTGTTAATTAGTAGAGACCCTAGCCTGCAGTGTAGTTCTAAGGGCAATCCGTACCGTGTCCAAGCATGTTTGACCCCAAAGTCCAGTTTGTTTGATTAGTGTGAGAGCCCCGTACCTTGCCCAAGCGCTTTCTTGGCCCTGGGTTAGAAGAAGTGTGCTTCGGCACGGTACCGTTGCTCATGCACAAGCACACAACGGGACATGACGTATAATCGTATGTACAAGAGATTGCCGTGCTCAGGCCCAGTTTGGGCCGGAGCAATGAGAGTGCAGGCCAGCGGGGGAAAATCGTGCTTTGGTACGGAAGTACGGAACAAGTGGGCCATGTGTGAGTGCGCCCTAACACTTAACTGATAAACTAGAGAATTGTAGAGTAACTGAGCTTTCCATACTTTCCATAGTGATCCTGTCGAAGAGAGGGAGGGAGGATTTCCCCCCACTTTAATGACAGCATGCACTTAACCTCGCATGGAGGAAAGTCAATGTCTGTCAGGACAACTTGGTCTTGGTCTTTAAGTAGTTCTTGCAAAGCTTTAGTGTGTTTGGGCTCATTATCCTGCTCCATAACAAAAGCAAATTCATCACAAATACAGAATTTGCTAAATAAAGAATGCAAAACTCCAATCAGCAAAAGCACTGTCAAAAGAAGTCTGTCTTATAGTGGTCTCAGAGGATGAGTAGCAGTTTCTAAACCACTTCTTAGGATAGAAACAAGGCCAAACTCTTGAGGTGGGCTACAAATACAAGAATTTCACAGTGGAAGACCAGAAAGTGGTCCTATTTACTGATGAATCCAAGTTAGAGACTTATGGCAGTAATAAGAGGGTGTATGTAAGGAGACCAACAGGAGAGAGAATGATACTACAGTGTTTCAAAGCCACAGTTAAACATGGTGGTAGGAATATTCAAGTCTGGGCGTGCCATTAGACCTTCTGGTTTGTATCTTTGCGGAGAAGGATTAAAACTGCAGCAGGATAACCTAGAGATCCTTCAAGACTTTCCCCAATGTCACACAGACACAGAGTAGGGTCGGAAAGTCAGAGACCATTAGTGAATATGTTAGTATTTGGTGTATTTCCGCCATTGACTTTAATGATAGCATACACCTGACCTGTCATGGGGGGAAGTCTGACATTCATGAAGGCACTCTTGGCCCTCAAAATCTTCAAATCCCACAAACAATGCATCTTTCTGTTCCACTGCTCTTCTTGCCTGCTCTCCAAGATAAAATTTTAATGTTACTACAACTCTTACTGATACTGCTTACCGATCTGGTACTTTAACTGTACTCTTCTCGTGATTGTTGGTGTGCACAGCAGCTAATGCAAAATCAGCTGGATAAAATAATTTCTCTTAAAAAAATAACCGATGTGGCACATGTGAGCAGTCCAGACTACAGTCAGGGCCCTGAGATTCCCTCTCCTCCCTCTACAAGACACGCCGTTTTATTTCCTCATTGATTTAGTCCGTATCTACGGAGCCCCACTAGGGTCACATGGTAGGAAAAAAAGATGGATGTGGAAATTCATGCAAACAGCTTGCTCTCGTGCATACGGATTCACAATCCGTATGCACGGATTTTGCCCTCTTTTAAAAATAATTAAATCAAATAATTCATATTTGATGAGGAACATATTAATAACATAGCCTGCAGCCATCCTCCAGCATCAGGGCCCATCTTTTGCCGGCTGAGGTGGCGCACAGTGTGGTGCAAGTGTTGATAGTTTTACACCAGCGGTCTTAAAATGAGGTGAGATCAGGTGCTTTGCTGGCGCATCTCAGAGCAGCAGAAAGCGTTTGCAGTAATGAGATGGGCCCTTGATCTCAAGTCAATGTCGCAGTGGTTGACCTGCTAGTAAGATGTGCCTTCATAGGCAGGTTCACAATTGTAGCAACCATCATGGCTCATTTAAGAAGCAAAACTAAAATCTGTAGTCATAAACAGGACAGTACAGGGGATACTCTCCAGATGAAACAGCAGTGATGAAGCTCAAGAGTCGGGAGATTTCAATAATCAGTGAAGTTATTCTTTCTCCTGCATAAACGGGCGCATCGTCGCTCTTAAGGGGGAGACGCACTGCATGTTTCTGGTGCTCGAGTCCATTGTAGATTATGTTCTTAATAATCTACAATGGACTCGATCTCCTATTAATCAGAATCCTAGTTCTTATGACCTGTCCTGTCCGATCAGAGGACTGAGATCCGCGCACCACATTAAGCACCATAGCACTCCTCCTGCTCCAGTTAAATAGACCATTTCTTACAACAAAACTGTTTCAAGATTTTAATGTCCTTTATTGCTCAACAATATGTAAAATTAGAATAAGAATCAAACATATAGGACACAAGTAAGACTAAAACTAAGAATTGTGTGAGCTTGTGAAATGTAGTAAGTAGGGGAGAGGGGTTGAATAAAATTACAAGTTTTATTTCTTCACATTCTGTGTGTGTGTAGCAGACAGCAGCAGCAGGGCCGGCCAGGAGGGCTACTCTTGCCCTTTCCACACAAAGACGCATCATCTCCGCAGGGGAGGTTTGCCAATTCTCTGCCTTTGCTTGTTCACGCAGAACCAAGCAGCTCCGGCGCTGCGGATCCAAAAGAGGCGTGACGGTACATGTCATGAGGTTGACGTCTGTGTTTTTTTCAACATGTTTCCCCCGGTGTCCACCTGTTAATCTAAACATGTACTCACTCACTGTTTATAATCATATGGATGCAATTATAATGTGTTGTGATTGAGATCCTAAACCACCATACATCCTGGAAAAAGACAAAGTTACTTTTTTCGCTCTAAATTACATAATCACCATCAATAAACAGGAAGCTTTCTGACTCTCTCAGTCGCGGGGAGGGATGCCGTTTTCTAAGGGAAAGTTCACTGAAGTCCGGCCAGGAGGGCTGACCGTTGCAGTGATTTTGTGTCAAGACAGCAACACAATAGTGAAGGAGACAAACACATGGTGAGTTAGTTTTTGGCCGGGGACAGATGCTGTTTTTCGGGCAGAAATGTCACAAAGAGTCGGTAGGACAGACAGGATGACAGACACTTCTCCACGTATAACTGCGGTATTTTTTTCCTCATATAAGTTGCTAACGACACTACCAGTTACTACATTACTGTTGTTTGGTCATGTAACGTTGCTTTGTGGGACATGATCCCCGCACTCAAAGGGCAGTGTGAATGTGGCGTGTGACTACATACCTAATTAGCATTACAGTGGACCTTTTTTTTTTTTTTTTTTATTTTTTTTTATATACTTTGTGTTCATTTCAGTCAATTTGACACATGCTTTACATAGTCACACATTCTACTTTTCTTTGAACACATTTTTGTTTTTGTTTTTTGTTTACAGTCACCATCCCTATTTCCCCATCCCGTCACCAGTGTTAATAACAGTAATAATAATGATAACTATTAAATAAAAGAAAGAAAAAATAAATAAATAAATAAATAAAAAAGGATACGATAATATAAATAAGTAAATAAATAAAAAAGAACCTCTTCGGCTTTCTGTATAAATCTGGTTTCAATAGACAACTTAATACCTTCATAAGGTATACATAAAAATAATAATAATAATAATAATAACAATAATAAGAAGAAGAAAAATCCTACTAATTCCCCTTGATAAGAATTTAAAAAACAGAGAAAGAAAAAACAAACAAAAAAAACAAACAAAAAACAAACAAACAACAACAATGATAATAGACAAATAAATCAGTTAGAAATAATCTAAAATAATAATAATAATAATAATAATAATAATAATAATAATAATAATAATAATAATGATGTCCTATGGCTTTGTCCGCTTATTGTTATTATTAACTTACATTATTATTTTCTTCTTTTTTTTTCTTTTTTCTTTTTTTTTTTCTCCTTTCCTTCCTCCTTTCCCTTCTTTTCTCTAAAGTGCTGTTCCTATTACCTTAACTAAAAAGCTTATAAAGGGCCCATTTCTTTTCAAATAATTTTTCCTTATTAATGACTCTATAAGAGACTTTTTCCATTGTGTTCATTTCTTCCAAAATTTCTAACCACTTGCAAATCTTAGGTGGTTCCTTTTTTTTCCAGTTCCTTGTTATCTGTTTAAGTGCTGTGGTTCTCAGAGCTTCAAAGAAGTATATATGTTCATTCTGTAATACTTTAGGTCGTATACCCAGTAGAATATTATGTTTTTCAAAAGTCACTTCTTTTCCAAAAATACTCTGCATCCGTTTTAGGACATCTGTCCAATATTCTTGCAATTTATTACATGTAAAGAAAATATGTAGGTAATCTGCGTTGTTTGTCCCACATCCCCTCCAGCAATTGGTGCTGGATTGTGTATATTTAAAAGTTGTCAATGGTGTTTGGAAATACCTTAAGTTCATCTTCCAAGCATACTCCTGCCAGAAGGGAGATCTTATGTAGGCTACAATGTCTTTAAAACTTTGCTTCCACTCACTGTCTAATATTCTTATTTTCAACTCCTTTTCCCATTTCTCTTTGATACCGTTCAAGTCCTCAATTTCATTGCATTGTAATATTTGATAGACTTGTCCACAGTGGACCTTTTTGCTCACTTAATGGGCCATCGTCCAATATGTCTCCCAGCCACCACAAGGTGCACTGTCACACTGAGAGCAAGAGCCTTGCATACTGTGCTGAATACAAGGGATCTTATCTGTATTTACAATGTAGCTTGAATCTTCATTCTACAGCATTCACATTACGTGATGTTTACCGTTGCTATGGCAATAAGTGGCAACTGCCGTTAGCACATATAAGCTAGTTTAGACCCATCGTCTGAAGAACAATAACCCATAAAATTACAGTTTGCCGTATTTGAACTAAATCAACAACAGCTAACAACAGCAATAGTCCTTACAACCTTAACTAATGTGTTGTCACAGGTTAGATCGTCATAATCATAAAAATAACAGCTTAAATCCCTGAGGAGCTACATTAGCATTAGTGACGGACGGTCCTCAAGTATACAGTTACCTATAGTAAGGTGGCTGGTTCAAGTCCTACTTGGACCAGAAAAAGTGTGATGTGGACTAGTAATGGAGAATGCTAGTTCACATCCTGGGCATTGCCGAGGTGCCCTTGAGCAAGGCACCGACCCCTAACACTGCTCGTTGGGCGCCGTGCATGTGGCAGCCCCTTCACTCATCTCCTCTATACACTGTGTGTGTGTGTGTGCGCATGTGTGTGTAATGTGAGTGAAAAAGAGAATTTCCCCATTGTGGGATTAGAAGGGATTTTAAAATTTAAACAAAATTTTAAATTAAAATTAATGGACTCGTTCCGTACACCTGCACCATTGGTTTAAGTTCTGCCACTCTGCCACAGCTAATTAACATATATATTACAGATATGCAAGACTATGTTTCACTTACACAGGCATATGCAAGTACAGTGCAGAACAGTAGCTTAACATTACACATCTTTAGTTCATTTAAGTTAGTTCACAGAAGAGCTGTTAAACTTAAGTATCAGCTGAAGCAGTCATATCAACATAGCATTACCCAACATACATCCGCTTCCTGTCAATCAGCTGAAAAATGGACAGCAACACTCTTCCATTGCTGAGCACATTGTGGTCAAACGGGTTATAAAGTAAAGGTAATGCACTGTGGTAACGCAGCAGCAAGCAAGTATAATTACAGATGTCTCTACTTATATATGACGTGAGTGAGCGTATCTGAAGGACAGTTTGGATGATGCTTTCACCATGTCAGACATAATTCATGACTGCATAGCTAAACATTCAGCTGACTAATGGTTTACTAACGGCTATCAACCCATGTCTGTAAAATGTAATTAACTCCGTGTGGGCTCCTAGCATAACGTACTTCAGGTAGATGGGGAAAGGGAGAGGAACTATGAGCTAGCCTGTTGAAAACTGCGCATTTCTCCGTCTGTATTGATGTAATTAGCTAGCTGTTTTGAAAGATAACTTGTGGTTCTGCCCTTGCATGAAAAAGACTTGTTGCTCTTGTGGCAACAAGCACTGTCTGCATTGATTCTTGTGAAGTTTAACCACACTTTTGAATGTTTGGCCCTCTCCACCATTGCCACACGGAGCAGGGTTTCTGTCTGTGTCTCTAGCGCCATTCACACTGCCCTTTCAACGCGGGAATCATGCGCCGATACTCCGCCTCACCGTCTATGTGAAAGTTACAGAGGCAGAGAGGGGGACATATTTGTAGAGCACCAATAGCCGTTTTTATACTGGACAGCAAGCCGCCAATTTGGCTGTCCTTTTTGCGGCTAGGTCCGCGAATTTAGACAGAGCGCGGCATATTGGGGGTCTGTTATGGTCTGCCAATATGACGCCTCGCAGGGTACACTTTTTGCAGCCTCCATTGCTATTTAAATCCAAGGCGTTGATGTGCTGGCAATTGCGTAACATGGGCGGAGGTGTCGATGACGTGTGCACTGTTGTGTGACCCACAGCCGGGAGTTTTAAAAGCAGGAAACAGCTGATCACAGCTGTCAGTTCATCACTTCATCCGTGGAGGTCAAGATGAGCAACTGGAAAGCCGCTGAGATCCGGGAGATGCTAACCATCACAGCCGAGACAATCATTAACAACCAGATCACAGGGACTGTGAAAGATGGTATTTTGTACGAAAAGGTCGCTGAGGAGCTTAGCCGACGTGGCTTTCGCCGGGAGAAAAAGCAGTTGTTTTACGTCACTGTTCACACCTAACTTCGTGCTTCACGTCACGTCACATGTTTATGCCTACCCCAGTGGTGGCTTTTTTGCAAAGGAGGAATATTACACCTCCATTTCACATAGACAAGGTGGCACATTGCAGCCTTTGCCTGGCTGCAAATGTGGCACATTTTCTATCTATAAGGGGCTATTGATTTTTATGTCCTAGGTGGGCTGTCTTAAGATGACAGGTCACGTCGGAGAGGTATACTTTCAACTGCTGGAAGTACAGTCATTATTAGAGATAGACCGATATGGTTTTTTCAGGGCCGATACCGATACCGATTATTAGTAGTCAAGGAGGCCGATAACCGATATTTGGAGCCGATATTCATTTGCAGTAAAAGGGAAAATATTGGCCTTGATGCAGTTATATTATGTCTTAAGTCTTGAACAGCAATATCCTGCTCCTCTCTACAAGAAACTGTCAAAGACAGCTTCAGGACACACTTCATCTAACAATGTGTCATTTTCTGCTGCTTGGGATCTCAATCAACACAAAAAAAAGGTAGAGTAAAATAACTTGGTAGTTAAACAGCCATTATTGCCCTACAGTTTTCTCTCAGACAGACGGTGCTTTGCTGTCAGTTTCTGCAGCTTCTCATGTGGCACACACACACACACACACACACACTTCTTTATTAATTAACTTTTAACTTTAGTTTTCTTAATTCTCTAGCCATCCCCTCAACGTGCTTCCCTGCAGTAAAACTAACTGAATTTTACTCACACACACACACACTTCTTACTTTGATCACTGACTATTTCCCTATCAATATTATCAGCATCCTTGTTTCAAGTGATTAAACCGTTAAAAACACTAAATAGCCTGCAGCATCTTCACTTTAATAATCAGTGTTTATCATAGGAACAGACAGCTGCCGCTAACGTATTGGGCCTCAGAGTAACGTCGTGAGTTGTAGAGTTTCACTACAGTCTGCTGAGCGTCCAGAGCCAGAAGGAGAAAGCGGACCGGTGGGGCTACCGGCGGGCTACGTTACTATCACGGACTATTTCCATATCGATATGATCAGCAACCTTGTTTCGAGTGATTAACAAGCACGTCTGTAGTGACTGCGAGCGGAGAGGAGAAAAAGTTTTGCCGAACGGAACCGGCGCTGTTCCTGGGGGCTCGGTTTCGAAGGTAAGTTAAGGCAGCAGACTCTCCTGAAATTGTAATTAACATCCCAGTCCTCTACACTCAACAACGACTAGTAACATTACTGTGAGCCCATTAACGTTATATAAACATAAGCGGCAGCTCTGCTCGCTCGCAGTCCCTCCAGACGTGCGTGTTAATCACTCGAAACAAGGTTGCTGATAATATCGATATGGAAATAGTCCGTGATAGTAGAAGTCTGTGTGTGAGAGAGAGAGAGAGAGAGAGAGAGAGTAAAAACCTAATGAACTATATTCAGTCCAGTTTTGTTGCAGGGAAGCCCGTTGAGGTGAAGGCTGATTAGCATTAGCGTAACGTTAGCCCGCCGGTCCGCTTGGCTCTACACGCTCAGCAGACTGAAGCGAAACTCTACAACTCACGTGAGCACTGTGCATGCACAGCTTTCACTGCTGATTGGCTGTTACCTGTGCGTGTAACCAGAGCGTGTAACCAATCAGATGGTGCTGTGGGTGGGACAATGCTGGAGACAGAGTAGCGACAGCAGACAGAGAGGCGCGGCTGCATCAGAGCCAAAATAACCCAGTTTTAAATTGATCTCTTATCGGCCGTCGGATTAAAAAAAAGGCCGATGCCGATATGCGTCAAAATGCCGAATATCGGCGCCGATAATCGGCCCGGCCGATAATCGGTCTATCCCTAGTCATTATTTTGAGTTTGACTCAGTCAAAGATGGAAAGAATACTGTGGTCCATTGCAAACTTTGTGCAAGCAGCATAATGTTATCAACTGCGAAAAATACATCTTATTTCCTGAAGCCTCTGATATGGCAGCACAACAATGTGAAACTTAAAAAAAAAAAAACATGGCGCTGAGTGATGCTTTCGCTGCTAGTGATGCAGTATGCACTCAGGCTAAGCAACAGAAGTGGATTTCAGAGCAGGACACGTTTGTGGAGTGACGTTAAATGGACAAGATCTAAAGAAGCTCGTTGCTGGGGATATCATGGAAGAGATGTTACCTATGTCCACAGTCAACTAACCCTCATTACGATGCATTATACAGAATTAAGAGTGTCCAAGCTGTCAAAGAGAAAGACGTTTGCTGGCTATACCGAGAGAGAATATGCAGTGATGGAATCTGATTTGAAGGCCACACTCACTGAGGTAAAGTTTTTCCACCACAGCTGACATCTGGACAGCCAACAACAAAATCATCAGGTTTAGAGGCTACAGTATTTGTAGTTATGCAGTTTGGCTGCAAGTTTGCGAGCATATTTATAGCCTATAGTTACTGTAAGAATACGTACACAAAAGCGTTTGTTTGTAACTATGTCATCCTTGCTAAACCACCATGAGTCATTCCACATTTTCACTGCAAAAATAATCCTTGCTACCCTTGCATTGTAATCCATCCTCTCACTCATTATTTTCTCCCCTTTTTTATGCTTCAAATCAGCACAAACACAACTTTGACTGCTTGGGCCACATCGTTACTGTGTCACATCTCGTGTGTTACCATGTAATGGGTTACCCCGTTGTGAACAATAATGTAGTCAGCAACCATAATACCTGCAAGACTCCCAAGGTAGAAAGTTGTGAAGTGTGAAGAGTACGGTGATATGACGACTTTGCAGTATAAGGCATTTTCATTGTTGGCCGATAGCCAATAATATAAATTTTCCATGAACAGACCTGATATATATTGTGCATCCCTAATAAAAAAGATACAACTGTGACATAAATTACACAAAGGTCATTAGCTAGCTAGCCAACATTAGTTACTCTTAGTCCAATGTTTTTTTTGGAATCCACAAAATACCAAAATATTATTCAAATATTAAATAATTGAATAATATCAAATATTAGATAATGCGGAGTCTCTGTGTGAAAAGGGCTCCTGTCTCAGCTGGAAGAGAAAACTGGTTCTCCGCTTTCAACTCATGCCTGAGGAGCAGTGATCAGCCAACAACAGTGCTCGGGTACCAACTCCAGATCTTAGTGTCCTTGACCAAGACACTGGCTGACAGGTGAATTTGAACATGAACCTGATGTACATGTTCTCATGGTGGGGGAAACTGAAGCACCCAGAGGGGAGCACAGGGGGAACATGCCAACTCTACACAGAAATGGGTCTTATGTGAATAACTGTACGATGTTGACACTTGGTAATAAACTTAATCAGCTTCTGATTTTCATTTTTATAACCATTGTTGGTACGGGTTTCTGATCTTTTGCAAATCAGAATTTTTTCCATTTGTTTACAGATTTTTGTTGGGAATAAAGGAAGCACACAAGCTTAACAGCAGCAACAGCAATCTGACTGAATTGCGACATTTTCCAGTGAAATTATGACTCCGGTCCAAGGCCCAACGAATTACACCCCCTTCCTCTTGTATTAAAGCGGTATTTACAACTTCAGTGAAGCGGAACTAGCTATTTCTTCTGGTGATGGAAAGAAAAAAACATAATGAGAAAGACTTGGAGGAGCAGCTGTCAGGTAAATTTGTGGTCTCTAACAGTAACGTCAACTTGATGTACTAGCTTGTAGTCAATCTCTTTCCAGTCTGTTTGTCTGTCTTGTTAACCTAGCAGGGCAGTACATAGCCTACAACTCTGTTTTTGTTTGTTTTTTAACTAGCCAATTCCTGCGCTGTTCTGTGACTGTGTCTCAAAAACATGAGACTGAAATACAACTCATGTTATTTATTATGTTTGATCAAAGCCAACAGGCAGCGGTGTTTATGAACCGCAGCATGGAAAGATAACCACGTTGTGCATGTACACATGTGCAGGGCTTGAAGCAGGAAAAAATCATGTGCCTGAAAAATTTTATGCATGGGGGGGGGATTTTGAACATTTGCAATCTAAATGAATTAATCTGGTGCACTTTGAGAGTATCAATCATGTATCACATCAAGAAGTTGGAATGACAATTTCAAGGTTTTTAATAATGAAATATGAGCAGTTCACCAAAAAAATGAAAATTTGATCATCAGTTACTATAAAATTGTAGTTGATTTGCAGCATTTTTAACAATGATTTGCTCCATAACTGAAAAACTAACATTCTTGCATTGACTCCAATTGTTAAAAGGGATAGTTCAACATTTTGGCAAATTCACCCATTGCCATAATCCCCTATAGTATAGGGACCAGTCCAGACCATTTCTGTCCATGATATCTTTGAGTTCTTGCATGACAGCTGAAGCGTTGCCGATGTTGACCTTCCTGCTGGCTAGGTGTTGGGTTGCTACTTTTTCCAAATCATCGTCAAAAAAACGAACAAGCACGTTGAGAACTTTGTCCCGTTTTGAGATTTGTCGCTTCGTCCACATTCATAGAAAAGGTGGCCTTTTTTACCTTTTCAGCCAGCTGTCTCTTGAACTCAGGGGCAAGGCCATGTGTGTTTAAGTAACTAGCGTGGTTGTTGGAAACCGATAATTTAGCCAACGCATTTTTGTCTTCCGCTAACTTATTGCACAGCTCCACAAGTGGCCGGGCCATTGTTAACGAGAGATCGTGTTCAGCTATAAACGCAGTCATACGAATTTTCTGTTCACACACACGGTCGGTCATAGATGTAGCTGTGGTACCTGTAGCCGTCGCTCCCGGTAAGGTCGATGTGTGGGAGAGAGCACGCACAGATGCTATGTGACGCTATGTGACCCGGGTCTGAAGCATGACGAGCTAATACTTTTTTCCTGCTGCTGCCATACACTAGTATTCTGGAGCACGGTACACAAAAACAAGCTCCTGGCTCCTTCAGTTTTTGACACCAGCTACCGTGAGGCTTTCCATCTGCTCCGGCCTCCTCTATCCAACCCCAGCGCCACTTATTTTTCACTCCCGCTTCCCATTTCGAGGTTTCTTCGCCTAGTATAATATACCTGGCATCCATGCTAGCAGTATACAGTAAACCAGCTCCTCACCGCTCGCTTACATTGTCGGAGGTGCCTGAAAACTTAAGGCCCGCCCTACTCTGCCTCTGATTGGCTAGAACTCCTTGGTTACCCTGAGTACCATTGGTAGTTGGAACAATCACTTTAAACAACTGGTTACAGTTGTTCTTTTTTAATCATGTTGCTGTGGCAAAAAAAAAAAAAAACTTCACCAAAATATTCCTACGCCGGATTTCCGGCACCGTGCCGGAGGTCTTCAAGCCCTGCATGTGGGCCATTTTGAAACAAGACAATGATTATCTGGTCTCTTAGTCAAGGTTTAGTTACAAGTCAGCACAAATAGGCTACAAGATTAAAATAAATAGATTGATATGGACTACTGACTACAGCTTATAGTTGTGTTAACATTGTAAACTCAAAGCTGTGTAGTAAAATAAATTGTGAGGGCTGGGCTAATCACCTGGCAGCAGAGCCAAAACGTAGTGTTATATTTGATTATTTTCTACATTTGATATTTTCCACAATTTCTCATTTATAGTCATATTATTTATTAGATAGACCCTTTTTATTTTTCTCTCAAACTGCAACAGTTCACTGCATTTAACATTAAAATGTGTATAACTTTCTTCTGGAGGAACATTGCCCCCGGAACCCCCTAGAGGATCCTAGGTCCATCTACCATAGTCTCACAAAATCCTGTGAGAAACACTGGCATATAAATCTGGAAAATAAAATACTTTTTGAAGAAAACTGCTACATTTAGCTGTTCTAGTACAATCCACTGCTCAAAAAAATCAGATCTTGATTAACAAATTATTCAAACTGAAAATCTTGACTGACAACGGTCATAGGAAACCAAAATCATCAACCCATTGAGGGCTTGCTTCAAAATCACACCGAAAATCAATGCATGTGAGAGAAGCATGTTTATGCTACAACAGCAGAATGAGCTAATTATGTGAAGTCAGTAGCAATAATTTCATTTACAAAGCATATTAAATAATGTATATTGATCATAGGTGTGATCAATATACCCCACGACAAAAATGATCAATGGATCACTTTATTTAGTTTAAGTAGACCTGCATATAAAAACGAAAGACAATATTCAGGCATGCAAATTGGTTAGGGGAGATAGGGATAGAGAAAACCAGGTATAACTAGGGGGGTCCGGGGGTATGCTCCCCCGGAAGATAACTGTCAATTTTAACAATTAAATGTATCAATCTGGACCTTGAAAAGAATTGAAAGAATTGAAAGATTTGTTTAACTTAAATATTTATTATTTACCAATGCATTGTATCAGCAGGTTAAAGACAATAGGCATATAGAAATTGCACAAAAGACCAGCTCAGCCCTAAAGCCTGTACAAGACAAAACAAGATGACGAAAATTGCCTAATAGTAGTTTATTTATTATCTATTACTATTACAGTCTACCACTGCATTTTGGGAGATGGTAATCAATGTTCAGACACAGCAAGCAGAAAAAAGATCAAATTTGATCATGTTTATAGTACAATAATTACTCTTATTAATTTGTACTCTAAATTGATGTTTAACTCTACTTCTATTTCGTACGTGCTACGCCCTCCAACGGGCTTTGCTATTGGTTTATTTTGGAGAAGCAGCCCACCTGGGAGGGGGTGACTTCTCTCCCCATCTCATGTGAGGTAGAGAAAGCTTGGCACATGCTGCGCGCTGCCATGCCAGCACACGCGCTGGGTGAGAGCTCAGCACCCGAGTCTATCACTGACGTTTAGCATTTACTCCTGATTACTGTTTGCATGCCGACGAGGCAGGGCGAGTAATGTTCTCCTCATTTCCATAGTTAACCGTTCCTGCTTCAGCTTCTAGACCGTGGTTGGGAAGCACAGCGGAGACTTTGGTTTGCCTCCAGGGCCGAAGTTGATGCTAACTTCGGGGCTAACCGTTAGCCTAGCTCCTCCCCCACTTTACCCAGCAGCTGGGAAGCAAGACACGGGAACTTTCCTGGGTCCTGAAGAGCTGCAGCATTTACTCAGAGACAAACAGAAACCTAAACTGTACATTTACTACTACTAGACAACTTTACTGTTAATTTCTTCTCTTCTCCATCACCCACACCTGTCAGCTCTGAGCTCAGCCACCGCCTCTCCATCTCCGGCTTCACCACTCGCTACGCTCTTAAAGGACCCGTGCCTTGCGTGGATCCAGAAAAAAGCGGATTTGCATGATTTATGAGAGCCTCATTTTCAGGTCGGAAAAGCCGGATTTCCGGATTTATCCGGAAGAATCACACCCCTGATTGATGTAATACAAGCACACATATTGTTTTATGTTAAGTATGTGAATTGAAATGTATAGTTTGTAAATATACTTTTATTGTTGAGTTTTAGGGAGATGTCTTGTCACATTATCTTAAAAGATGCCAACTCAGGCACCACAACTTGGCAATGATTGATTTATTATGAAACGCTATTCCATAGTACTGATGTAATTTGGTCAGTACCCTTAAAAGTACAGAGTTCAGCACCCAACCCTAAAGCTCGCAGAAAAGAAATCCCGCTGCCACCAATGTGACCAGGCAGCTTGGGTTTGCGAAACTGGCCAGGTTAACAAGAATATAATAAACGGCCATGGAGATGTAATATTCATTGCATTGAGCAGCAACAAACTGTTGCATGTCATAAACACCATCTCCTGAGTTTGTGGCAAATCTGAGGGATGACACAATTTCTTTGCACTTTCTGATGGGGGCCTTTTAAATCATGATTTAACAGGGCTGAGAGGTCGAGTCTAGTACGTCGATGTGCGGGCCCTGCATCGATATAAATATACTATCAGTTGATAGTCTAATTTTAAAGATAATAATCAGCTTACCGTAGCTGCAAAAATTCAGCCAATTCTGTCAAGACTCCTGCTTTCCTTTTATGAAAGTTACATAAGTACACGGCCTCCATTGCTATTGGATCCATGCTTATGGGGTATAAACAGAAACAACTTGTCTGACAATGCTGACACAGTTCTCAATGCACCATTAAGTCTGAAGTTTGGAAGACATCTGGATTTTTTTTTAAAATGAAGGAAACCTCTACAAAAGTCTGGTCACTTGTGAGGTCTGTAGAAGAGCGATTACAGTCACTGGTAGCACGATGGTAACACTGACCTGGTGAGATGGTATGATGAAATGTATGCAAGCAACAAGGAGTAATTATGTGGCTGCTAGTCCGGCTTGCACAAGACAAAGACATGGATATCATACAGTTTCTCCTCCTACAACTCGGCTGGGTCTGAGGTAATCATAAGGTCATCATCCCTATCGTGCCTCCTTCCTATGGAATAACCTCCCAGCTGACATCAGACAATCAGGCTCTAAATCTAAACTCAAAACTTACTTCTTTGACTTAACCTTTAATTAGTTGTTCACTTCGATTGCTAGCTTCTTCAGTGGGTTGGTCTCAGTCTCAATCAGTCTCTTACGTATAGTATTAGAATTCACATTGTCCTGCCGACGAGAAACAGAAATCTGTTTATTCTGATTAACATAACATTTCTCTAACTTTTGTTCTTTGTTTTCTGTTCCCACAAGCTGCAAGCTGTGTCGCTCTCTCACTGTCCACTCTCTATAGTTTCCTCCTCCTCCTCTCTTTTTATTCAGGCTCCCTCCTGATGGACCACTGCCACTGGGAACATCTCTCTCTCCTGGCCTCACATTGACGGATCTGGATAATTTCTATCCTCTGTTTTACCATCTCCTTATATCTGTACTTCTGTAAAATTTGATGCCTCTTCATCCTCTCTGTTTTACTGCTAATTATCTTGTATGGCCTGCCCTCTTCCAGGTCATCAGGGTGGAGAGGAGGTCGTGTGGCTTGGGCACCACTTGGCTTGCTTCGACCTGCTCAGTCATCCTTCTGGATCCACACACTTTTCATATATCATATAAATTCTATTCTGTCAATACAAATTGTAGATTGTGATTTTGTTGTTCCGTTCTGTACATGCAACATCTACTGCATGTCTGTACGCTTGGAAGAGGGATCCCTCCTCAATCATTAATACTACAGTCAAATAGTTAGAGGGAAAAGCATGTTAAGTAAGGAGGGATAGATTAAGATATTTTCAACATTTTCCAGGTTGAAGAGGGAATGTTAAAACAGAGTGCAGAAGAATCATAGGTGTGTGATCAGAGCAAGTTGGTCAGCATTAATGCAATGTCACCATGGAGAGAGCCCGTTGTCCAGTCCCAACAAAGGAATAGAATAGCATGACAGCAAAGTTAGTAGTCAAATTCCCCAAGGACGTCTTTGCTTCTGCAAGACAGACCAATTGTGTCAAAGTATTCCATTTTGGATTTTCTGTTTTTTTAGGGTGCCTCCTCAAAATTAAAATGCTGTCTGACTTCATCATTCCAACAGGAATAATAAGCTGAATTTGCTTTAGATTTCCAATTTGGCATTTGTACTCTCTCTTAAAAAAAAAGGGGCACTGGGGTGTGGGTTAGGGAATAAAATGATATCTAATAGACCTAAATACAAAACTGAATGAATATATGAGCAATTGGTGTCCATAAAAAACGTCGCTTGGCTGTTTGCTACTAACCTTTCATGTTAGGCTTGGGTTTGTCAGTTTGCTTGCCTGTGGGGGTTTGTGCCTGCTGGCCCTGGCCCCCGGAGGAGGCCCCCTGCTGGGCTGCTTTCTGTTTCAGCATGGTCCAGTCAAATGTGTAGTCGTACTGGTGGTTCAGAGTCCTAAAAAACACAGAAACACATTATCTACACAACATTCCCAAAAATGAGCTGACTGAAATGGTTTGTGGAAGGATTGGGGACGGCAAAGAAAGAGGCAAGAGACAGAGGGCAATGTTTGTGCAAATTGTAAGCAGTTTTCTAAGTTGATAATCGGCTGCCTTATCAATTGATTATCGGTTAATCATAAGTGATATACGAATTATAGTGGACATTTTTCTGTTTGAACCACTGACATGGTCTATGTTTGATTCAAAATCAGAGAAGGCTACATCAGGAGTTAAAAGAACAGGTAAACACCAAGTTACTTGAATCATAAACTACACAAAACACAAAGACAACATAAAATAATGACTTCATTTAAGTAAATTTAAATGTCGTTTTGTTTTATTTTGATATATATGATGAGGAAGTATATTTGTAATTCGTAACATGATACTTTTTGATGCATTTGTGCCCATCACTGATTGTCGGTTAATATATTTATTTAAATCTGTTAAATTCTGAAAGGCATTTAATTGAGTAATCATTAACATCCCTAAACAGGGGAGAAGAGGATGGAAAGAAGGCAGAAAGAATAGCAGGAAGAAATAATGTCTTCCTCAGTGTTTCCCACAGACTGAAAACATAACTGTGGCAGTGTTGGGGGTTGGAAGGGGGTGGAAGCTGTCTATTGTAAACGTTTGAAATTATATTAGTAGGCCTAAATTAAATGGGAGAGGTAGCAGACCATAGCTATTTTTTGCTATTTTTTGTTCACCTGGTTGTTTTGTGTAATAATGCTTGCATAACATCAACACTGTAATACTGTATTTTTGTTTTCCAGGACAACCTGGGCTATCAGTATATGTACTTTATGCTGCAGTGATGTCCCATGAATGTGTAAATAGTAAAATGAACATTAAGAAAAGAAAAAAAAGTCTTGGCAATCGGGGGAAAGAAAATGACAACGTTGATTATTTCACTCTTGCAAATTCTGATACACCACCATTGGTTTCACTGTTAAGGCCTTTTCACACTGCGGCGTGGTAACTTGCCGCCTGCAGTCATTTCAATGAGGGATGAGCTAAGAGGGGAACTCCGCATAGTACTGATAGTACTAATAAGTGTTTGCTGCCCACGTGAACATGCACAGATTTTGTTTTACCGCTCAGAGTTCACTATGCTGAATTTTTTGTATGTGAGAACCCGGAGCTGTATAACATAGCGCTAGTCTTGTATAAGGACAACCAGATGAAAAACTGGGCATGGGACAACATTTCCACCAAACTACAGATGCAATGCAATACATGCAATGTAAAAGTAGATTGCCCAAATATGTAGATATTATTTGTAATGTCAGTTACTATCTTGCTGCGGCGTGTTTGAGTTAATTTGCTTTACTTGACATTGTAAACCCTGCCCCTAGTTTAAACTGATATTGGTATATTTTTAGGTGAGGATTTTTAGGTGGAAAATATGAACATGCAAGAAGAGACCCGTACTCACTGTTTACTTTCTCTTTGAAGCTCATCAAATGTTAGGTATTGCTACTCAGCCAATCAAATGTATACATTCCAAAGATTACAACACATGCAATTGGTCTGAGTTTCCATGGCTGCGATAACTGTGCCATAAAGTCCAGGAAAGCTACAGCAGTTAATACAGAAAATGTTGAATGCTTGAGAGACTACTGACAGAGAAACTCCCTCTATAACTAGAAGTAGTAAAGAAGATAGACCTGATCAGCACTGGTAATTCTGTAAGACTAACCACTGCAAAAATTGCCTGCTATGCTTATGTTTGTGTATGTGTTTTTACCTGAAGAGGATGCGGAACAGTTGGCGCAGGTACATGTAGTCTGGGGCCTCTTCAAAACGCAAGCCACGGCAGTAGTTCAGATACATGGCAAACTCTGCTGGAAAACCCTGAAAACAAACCCATACAGTTGGGTTGTTTGTTTGGATGTGAATAACTTTATAACTTTCACCACTGTCAATGTTTAACAGGTTCGTACCTTGCAGAGGACCTCAACAGGTGTGGACATCTTCTTCTCTGAAATCTTCTCATACTTCTGCTTCTTTGTGGCAGCCTGACAATGATAATCATTGCACATTATGTGAACCACCAGGAACAGCGTTTCCGCTGGTAACATTTGTGCCTCAGCAATTAAGAAAACATTCTACAATCAATCATTTGATCCATTTGCTGATTAAATGTGGTTATTGTTGCTGTGCAACAAGTTTGTTACTCTACTCAAGCACCTGATCTGTGACCCTCTTCCAGAACTGTGCAAAACATGAACAGATTATCATAGTTTTAAAAATGCAGTGTGGTGAGGATAAAGCCATTTCATACACCAGGTGTGGCCTATAAAAGGTGGACCTACCAATGTGCACTCAACTTACATTGGACCCATTCACAGTGAGCTGCTACTCTATGTTTTAAGCTGCATTTCCACCAAGATACGTTTGAATATTACCCTTTGTATCCGTACGTAACTATACCTAAATGCGAGATGAGGGTTTTGGGGGGTAACCCCCTTTCAATTTTTAACATTTGGGAAATGACTGGGAAGACTAGTCTTGGCTCTTTAGACGCTGCTGCATTTATTCACTGACACACTGTGGTCTATAGTGTACATTTCTACTCAATTGACAATATATCCAAACTGGTAACCTTTACTCCCTCTGCTCCGCTTACATGCACTGCCTCTTTTCTGCCATTCTCCTTCTCTTGCCTGACAACATAGTTGCTAAGAAGTGCGGACAGACCGGGTGTATGCAGAGAGGGCTGCCCCTCCACACACTGAACTTGAAAAAACAATAGATGCACATAGAACCAACATTACTTGGTCTAGGCAAGGGGGGCATGGCCACTAGGTTGCCTAGAGACAGAGTAAAGCGAGTCTTGCAGACAAGCAGTGTCAGTAAAGTCAAGCATCTTTACTAATGGATCCAAACATTGTGGCTCACCCCCCCCCCAGTAATACTGCCCACTGTGCTTCTGACCTGGACAAGTCATTTGGATCACTGACCTTATTTAAGTTACAAAGGTTTTAAAAACATTGTGCTCACCTTAATTCTGAAAAGCAACATGAGTAATATACATGGAGCATATCCTAAGACACATAATGTGTTAAAAAAAAAAAAAAAACAGTACAAGGAAATTGGTGGATTGAGATCATTCCAACTGGCAAAGTCAGTTATAATATCATACCTTTAATCCCTGCCAAGGCAGACTGGTTCTGTTGAAGTACATCAGCACGTAGCCTAGTGACTCCATGTCATCACGCCGACTGCAGACAATAATGTTAGTTGTTGAGTACAAAAGCAGGGCGTCGCTGCCTCTGACATAATAAAAATAATGTTACGTGTATATTTCAATAACTGAACTCAAAATAAAAAAAAAAAACAAGAAATTGTGAAAAGCTGGTTGAAAGCCTGTTGGTAAGACCAGAATAAACTGCAACTTTTTCTGCAAACCAACTCCAGTCTTATTTGGGTTGTATATCTTAACCAAGGAACCACTTCCCATGTTTTTTTAAATAGAAAAAACTTGAAACTGGTTTCTTTTAAAAGAATGAAACGGAAACTGATTTTCTTTGAAAGTTGTCTTTAAGAATCAAATATTGAAATGTGCACAGACCTTTGTTCAATGCCCAGGTGTGCATTGATGGAGGCATAGCGTGCTGTGCCAGTCAGGTTCTTGTCTTCTCTGTAGGGGATGTGCTGTCTTGTTCGGTTGTCTCGGTACTTCTTCGCCAAACCAAAGTCAATAAGGAACAACTGACAGAGAGGGACAAAACACATGGTGATTATCCATTAGTGACACCCCACAAAACAGTGATAATAATCCAGAAGTTAATCAGAAATGAAGACACACAAAATGACTTCAACTTATTTTCTTCATTTTAGACATGGCAAATAGCCAAGTTAGACACAAATGTCTAAAATATTATTCTATAGATGAGGAGATTCTTGTGACGATACTAACTTGTGCATGGTAAAAAGTGTCATCAATGACTACATCCCTAAAGAGGTCACTTGAGGAATTTAAATACAGCAACGGTACTACTCATAGAAATACAAGCAAACATCCAGATGTGTTCTGTGAAAGATGCGAAGGACCCTTTTCACTTTCATGTAATTGTTGTAAAATATGAACAATTGAAGTTATCTTTATTCCATTTCAACACATTGTCATTAGGCTCAGGTCATACTAAGCCAAATGCCTTTTTTAATTGCTGAAATACCCTTTTTCGCAGAAAGTTTATGAAAGACAGATAAACATGTAAGAGCTTCAGCAGTGGACTACAGTTAGCACTGTGCTGATCTATTGTATGATTGCCGCCCAGTCTATATTTTAAACAATATATTGGCTAACATACATTCCTAAAGCTTTCCTAAAGCTGTGCTGTTCACCAGTTTACTTTTTTGTTGGACCCGACAACAATTACGTCACATTCTCATTTCAGAGGGTGTGATAAGTGGCGATTCTGTGTTGCCAATTCTGATGTTTTACAAATCAAAGTGAAAGATGTCATCTGCAATCCTTAATGGTTTAATGACAGTTAACATCAAAGTTGTGCTCAGTGATCACACACAAGTTTAAAAAAGAAACACGGCCACCAAAAAGACATATGAAACCCACCCAAACCTCACCACACTGCGTGTGCTAACTGCTTATCTAAACAACAGCAAGACAATCAGGCTATATTGTTGGCTTCTCCGGCCAATGAAAGCAACCATATGGATTCTGGGTTCTCAGACGAGCAGCAAGAGTTTGTTTCAGTTTAACAGGAGTTCAACAGAGTACAAAATGACATGCTGAGGGCTCTGCCTATGTCCTGTGCCAACTTATCCACCTGCGTACCTAATCAATAGTAATGACGAGCCCTGTTGGCACATAAGCCATAGCTAGTGAACTTTTACAAAATAGCTACTGTGAAAAACAATGTTACTTACTGGTGTTAAATAAGTTCAGAGAACAAACATCTGGATTATAAATCTGGCAGATCTACCAGCTCAATCTCAAACCACCTTTCAGGTTTTATGTGGTTCAGACTGCTGCTAATAAAAGATGGCAGTTCTTGGTCAATGTAAGGGCTACAATATCTCTAAAACTGGTACATTTAGTGATTGTTTTCATCATCTTCAACCTGGATTCAGACCATATGAAAGTAAGTTTTCCTTCAAGTGTTATATTTTTTTAATATCCTTATTAGAAGTGTCCCATTAGTTTTAATAGTATGTGCAATGTTGTTAACAAATATGAACATCTACAAAATATTTCCTCTATTAAAAAAAGGTGCACCATTTAGTTTTGGGGGAGAACATTTAATCAAAAGACAAAAGTCTGTTGATTTTCCTGACAGGATAAACTTAAACTGTCTTCAAAGGACAACACAATTTCACACCGTTTTACTTTGTTTATATCAGCAGGAGAATTGTAAATATGAAATTCCTGAGTTTGAATTTCTTTTTAAAACTACATAGTGCACCTTTAAGTTCTGTACTGACATTAAGTACAACACAAAGAACCACAAATACTGATGTGAATATCCTTGACTAGAGCAGAGACATGTAAAATCCACCTTGAATTTAAAAAAACGATTTCCAACTATAATGGTATGTTCAGACCAAACACAAAGCTTATTTTCACGCGGCAAGATTACATAAAGTCAGTGTAAAGACTATTCGTAATTGCGCAAGTTAGAATTAATGAACTTTCAGCAAAAAATCTGCAGAGAGCCAAGCAGCTTTGGAGGAGAGGGTTTGGTGCAGAACCTAACCTTCTGGAGGATTTACATTGGATTCTGCTCTGATCTGAAGAAGTTTACTGACAAGAAGAGAACTCATCTTCACTCCAATTTGTTAACTTGATTGCAGTAGTGGACTGGCGCTGTAGGGTTAATGTACTTTATTTCATGAACATACAGGGACAGGGAAGAAAGTTCAGAGGGGAGAAAGAGAGACAACCAGAATCTCTGTTGAGTACTGAGTTTATTGTCAGCCTCAACCTTCGGTGAAATATTGGCATATGTGTGGCAGAGCTTTTCTGAGTGGGGAGAGCCGGCCATAGTGGAGAGAAGCAAAGCGCCACTCAGCTGCGCACACCCAGCTATCCCTGGAGGAGAGTTTGTTGCAGAGCCAGATCTTCTAGGGGACACACCAGTTATCACACTGGCTTCTGCTCTGATGAGGGGCAGTTTCAGACAAGATATTACTCTTTAAACTTTTGGGATTACAAAGTGTAAATATCTTCACTTAAGTTTATCAACATGACTGCAGCAGCAACCTGCGGAGCTGACCTCCAATGTGGGCTGTTTATGTATTGTAATGTTGACTGCAGTGAACTGGAGCTGGAGGGGAAATGTGCTTTATTCAATGAACATACAAAAGGAGAGGCAAAAAAGAAGAAAGAACAAGAGCATTGCCGACACTGCACTCTTTCATCTTAGTGGTACCCTTGGCTGATTTACCCACTTTATCATTTCAAAAGTAAAATTCAAAGCTGGATAAGATTTAAAAAAAATATATAGATTTAACTTAGTTTGAATATTATGATTGACCATATTCCTTTTACCAGCTGTTACAGCTTTAGAAACCTAGCACATTCCAAATTGAAGATTGTTAGGGTTCAAGCCCTATGGGGGAGGAAGAACCCTATTGTGTTTGTAATGGTTTATAAGGGCCCGAATACAGACCAAGAAGAACCCCATTGTTTTTCTAGGGAATATTATAGCACTGTCTGGTACCAGGATCCTATTAAAACTGCTGGTGTATTTATGAAAATTAATCATATTTTTCATGGGCTAAAGGTGCTCGGAAACTGATGAAACTCTGGCATTATGTGACAGCAGTGGTGAAAATTTACATCTGGTACAAGTCTTGGTTGTGGCAAAATGTACCCATGGTACACTAGCTCAAGGTCTGAAAATCGCCCTGAGGATTTCATCCCAGTACCTAACAGCAGTCAGGGTACCCTTGGCTATGACATGGTGGTCTGTGCGACCCTCCAAGGATATGCATCCCCAGCCCATCACTGACCCGCTGCCAAACCGGTCATGCTGGATGACGGCAGGCAGCATAACGTTCACCACGGCGTCTCCAGACTGTCACGCCTGTCACATGAGCTCAGTGTGACCCTGCTCTCATCTTTGAAGAGAATAGGGTGCCAATGGCGGACCTGCCAATTCTGGTATTCTCTAGTGAATGCTAAATCGAGCTGCAGGGTACTGGGCTGTGAGCCCAAATTTCCACTAGAGGACGTCAGGCACCTCATGGAGTCCGTTTCTGACAGTCTGGTCAGAAACATGCACATCAGTAGCCTGCTAGAGGTCACTTTGTACAGCCCTGTGTAGCTCTGCCCGTGTAACCGCTGGTCTCCTGGTATCTCCTCCATGCTGTTGAGACTGTGCTTGGAGACACAGCAAACCTTCTTTGATCTTCAACTTCTACTGACTTGGTGTTTTTTTATTCATGTTTTTAGTGTGTTGTTTTTATTATTCTGCTTTTTAACCTGTAAAGTGTATTTGTGTACCCTGAAAAGCGCTATATAAAAGAAATATTATTATTATTATTATTATTATTATTATTATTATTCTGTGACAAATAAGTGCTGCCTTATTTTATTGAGCAGTGTATGTCCTCCAACTGACTTGTTCACTTTTACCCCCTTCTTAATGCGGTACAGCATAGTGCTATAGTAACGTTTGAACTTGCATTGAACTTTGTTGCCTTTCTGGAAGAAAGCTTCTTTTAGCACACTTCACTTTTTACGTAAGCGTGCTCTAGTGAAGCTGTTAGCAGATAGTGTGTGTGTGCAAATGTAATTGTATACTGACATGCATAACTGGTCAAAAATATTTCTCTGTGGTTAACCAATGAATGGTTAACCATTGACATCCCTAGTCTTGGGCATGGGTATGGCAAAAAGGCTCAATAGCGCCCCCTACAAACTTTGAACTTGTGGTATGTTTCCCCTAGTTGTATGAAAACTAGTAGGCATATGCATCACATCCAGATGTCCCAAAAGAGCCTCTTGGTGCAATAATCCAACAGGAAGACACCCATTTTGAATTAAGTGCTTAGTTTTTGCCATTTTCAGGGGCTGTACTTTAATTAATAGATGAATTCTCTTGGACAAGTTTGTTAAAGTAGTTCGCCAATTATCTAAGTACTTAATTATAGTCATGAGAGTAAATGTCTTAATGTTCTGTGTTATAGCTATGGTGCTGTGTTTGTTGTTTAGGTTCTGGTCTTTTTTCCTTTCCTTTTCATACTGCAGTGGGGTTATGACCCCAAACACACCACACAATCTTGAAAGCTTTGCAAGATTTACTTGAAGACCAAAGAAGACCAAGGAATCCTGACTGTCATGGACTTTCCTCTACAGTCACCTCACCTCAACCCTATTGAACACCCATGGGGCACTTGAAGACCAAGCATTTTTTGACAACTCAAGAAGCTTTGTGTTATCCTAGCATGCCAAATCATGCTAGGATAACATGAGTTATTAGATTTTGCACAAACTTGTGGAGTCTTTGCCAGCTCGGGTGCATGCTGTCATTAAAGCAAAAGGGAAAAACACCAAATACTGAGGTATTCTGAAATTCATGCACATTCTTCCAAGATGCAACTTCTAACCAAATTGACACGGTGGTATAGCATTACATTCCTCCTGGTATTAAATTCTCTCTCTCTCTCTAGCTTAAGGTTTAATATTTTTGTCTTCTTACATAATTAAGGTTTCTTTTATTAGTAAATATCAGTGTGAACAGACTTAAAAAAAAACATGGGAAATCCATAAAGATTACTAGGTACTTAACCCTAGGAGACCCACGTTGACATTTAGGGACAAACAACCATTCACGCTCACATTCACACTGACATTGACTTTGGACTGTGAGAGGAAGCTGGAGTGTGCTTGGTCAATAAAACGATTCTGACAGAACAAGAAGAAGCTACAAATTCCAAAATATGGATGCTTCACACACATCTTCAACATGGCAGCACAGAGGATCCCTACAATCAGCTTAGTTTTAAGGTGGGCACCAGAGGTTACATTAGACTTTCAATGTCTCATATTGACAGACAGGGTCTTAAAAAAAAAAAAAAAGGTTTTGACAAAATATTTTTAATTTTATTATTATCTTTAATCACGCAGACATAGCCTGTACAATGACAGGGCGCAGGGAGCAAGGGAGATTTCTTCAGAGGGATTTGTCATGATTGCATCTTTGCCTCAGACATACGACTTCTTGTGGCCATTAAAATTTGGTAAAGAACCAGCGCTCTGCTGCCACACTGGAGACTGGAATTACTATACCAGTGCCACTTCAGCCAGAGTTTGAGGGACAGCAAGCACAAATAGTGGCAGCGGCCAGTCAGTGGCAAATGCCCCAAACAGTCATGGCAGGTTAGGGGCAGCCGCAGTCACTATTTAAGCTCGCCCTCCCTGCAGAGTTTTGAAGTCATTCCTGCAAGCACTCACTTCACAGGGAGGAAAACTCGCAGCTCCTTCTGCTCCAGGAGTGCGCCACACGACTGCTCCCCTCTGTGACCTGTAGTTTTCACTATGCACAGGGCTCCGGCTGTAGCTCCTCAATGTGCTGTCAACATCTAGATTACGTGACGGATCTACTACAGGTAAACCTGTTTTTGCAGAACTGAACTGTGACCTTTTCAATATAAAATGTAAAAACTTATGTCATATGGTATGAATTCTTGAGTTAATGCCGAAATTTGTTTTGTGAGGTCACAGTAACCTTGACCTTTGATCACCAATCATCAATCTAATCAGTTCATCCCTTGCGCCACTGTTTTCAACAGTCTAGTAAATAAACTAGACTTTGGCAGCTTACTACAGTTTCAAATATTTTCACTTCTCATAATGGTATTAAAAATCCACCAGACTTGACTATGTACACTCAAGTTACAACATCTTCCTCTTAATGGCGAAACATGGAAGTTCAATTATGCTACACTACTGACACGTTGTTCAACGGATGGCATCAATTTGGCCAATTAAGCCGCTTTATTCTGTTGCGCGCCAAAGGGCTGGAGCCCACAAATTCCTGCTTGCAGCTTGATGTATTTTTTTGTTTATTGTTCAGCACCGTCTTCCGCCACACCCACCAGGAATAGAGGGAAGGTTTCTTTCTAATTTATAGCCCCCTGGATACCATTATTAAACATATTCTATCAAGACACCCATGGTAGATTCGCTTGCTATTTTTATAAGAATTGTTTGTTTAGCAACTTTAATTAAGCACTGGTTTCTTCAGTTCTTCTAGAACTTTCATCTTTACAAAGAATATGAAATTGTGGTTTTATACTGTCTATGTGAAAGTATAACATTGGTATTATAATTAGTTCTATATACATTGTTAACATTCCCATCATTTAAGAGATTCTCTGTCTTTCCATTTGGACTGGAATCATACCACTTTTGGATTTATCAGTATGATTGCTTGTTCAATACGGTCTTAGCTTTGAGATCAGGTTTGATTTTGGTTTAATGTGAACTACCACTTAAATCATTGAATTCTACTTGATGGTTTTATTACTCTCAGACCAAACATCACATTAAAGAGACATGAATTGGCTTTTAATTTAAGTAAGAAGCCAATTTTAGCCATTATTAGGAGGGACTGGGAGATGGTGTTAAAACAAATATGGACAATAGCTACTCCCTAGAAAACACCAAAGGAATGTTTGCTTAACTCTCCCACTGTAATGAAGTGTACACGGGGAGGTGGAGTATATACATTGGGTATTATGAGTGCAAGATGGGTGCTGGTGGTCTAATTTATTTTTAACAAGTGTAGCAAGGTATAATTGCAAAGCAACAACTGCTGTTGTGAGGCAGCTGGTGTTGTGGTAAAGGTCACACCTGGTTTAATCCTGAGAAAGATGGGTCCTGAGAAGAGCTAACAGCCAAGCTTCTTTTCCTCTTCCCCACTGACGAGTCTAAACACTAGGGCAGACAGTAGAGGGGCAGGGGTCAAAATCACACAGCCTCTAATCCACCTTCAGTCACAGTTAGCATGAGTACAACAGGCACTTCTGGTTGCACTCACATGGTTTGCTCCCTTTGATAAAACTAACAGTGTCCTGTATGGGGAAGAAAGGCACCTCTTTCTGTACATCCAAGGCTTGACTTACACAGGCAAAAAATGTCTACTTTAAATCTTTGTGGTACAGATGTGATCATTCTGGCTATCATTCTAGAAGAAACCACATGACTGTGATTGCCTTCTGTCAGGACAACCATTCGAAGGTCAACCTTGCACAACAAGAATCCATAAGTGTCGCTGGAGATATTGAAACTTCAATATCATGTCTGACAGCGACAATAAAGGCCACTGCAGACAGCAACAAATCAAAAAATGCTTTTAAAATATCTACTACCAAAGAAAGCTTTAACAGGCCCCGGAAGAGTGACTTCATTAAGTTGATATCTAGGCCATGTTGTTCATATGCCACCACTAAGAGACTACTACTGGAAATTTCCAGTGTCTTGGACAGGAAAATGGTGAATCAGGACTAAATCACACAGACAATTACTGGGTGAAATTTGTACCAAAGTTGGGTTAGTGTATGAGAGAAGTAGGTATAAGCCAGCTGCAAATTGCTGAACTTTGTCACACTAGCAACCATCTGTATCATATTAAGATTTCTGCTGATGTACTGTAACCTTACAAATTGTTGTCTCATCTGCCACTTTATGATGGACTACAGCTACTCACATACAGTTAGCTGTGAAATAAGGTGTTGGTTTCTTGTGGGTCTCATTCGTATTTTGGAAACCAACAAACAAAAATGTACACATTCATGTACTGGAGTAAAACCACAACTACTTGTAATTACACAGGCTACATCATATTCTCCGGAACAATATTACCAGAACAACAGTAGTTGCAAGTTAAGGACAAAGTATCTCTAAAGAGACAACCAAACAAAAAAATAAAGGATCTAGACTTGCTCTGATGCCTGATTCCAGAAGAATGTTTACAAGTGATGTTGATGATAACTTTGCTAAGTAAGAAGAAGATCCTCAAATATGAAACATTAGCCCCTTTCCAACTGCCTTTTCAAGGCTGGAATATTGCTCCATTATTCCACCTCACAGTCCATATAAAAGTTAAAGAGGCAGAATGGGGGGACATTTTCATTTCGCATCTGATCCACCAGCAGAGGTAGTAAAGCAGCTGTAACAGAGGTGAATCAGCGCCTGTGTGAAAGTGTAAGCTTGCACAGTGGGACAGGGTTGTGATGATTTGATGGCGTTCACAGTCAGACAACTGAACAGATCCCTCACTGGATATGGCTCAAAATAAGAGATGTCCCATGCTTCAACCCACAAAGCAACGTTAACAGATCAAAAGTAATGTGGCAGCAGGTAGTGTCTTTGGCAACTTAAGGGGAAAAATACCAAATTTTTATATGGAAACTTAGGCTGTCAACAAAAAACTAACTCACAAAGTTTTCATCGCCTTCCACTATTGTGTCGCTGGAGAAATTTATGTAGAAAAATAAAACCACCATATTAAATGTCCCCATCGAGTCCATGGTGAACTTTCCCCAGGAAAAAAGCAATCCTCTCCGGGAGGAGTTTGACATTTTTAGATTTCAACGTTGTGATGTGTACCCATTTGTGCCACTTTTGGTTCCGTGATGGCAACATGATGTATGATATGACACACTGGAGCAGGGTTATGCCGGAGTTGCTTGGTTCAGTGTGGAAAAACAAAGGTGGTGTAGAGGTGAGTCTTTGTTGCATCGCTGATGCAGAATCCCTGTCTGAAAAGGGCTACTAACTAATGTATCGACACCTGTTTTGCAAAGCAAGTCTAGCCAGAGGCGTAAATGATACAAAGAACGTTCAGATTTTGGGGTAAAAATCATAAGAGAATAGCGAATGTAAACCTGTATACATTTTGGTGCTTAAACAGTTAATGTGTCCAGATATACACAAAAACAAGTTTGTCATGCTTTAAAAAGTTTATAAACTTGTTTTATATAAACCTGGAACATTTCAGGGTTTACCAGCTTGCTTTACATAAACCTGAGAACATTTCAGTGCTTTGAAGTAACTTGTATTATGTAAACCTGGACACATTTCAATTCATCCTCAAATATGCATGTTCTTCTTCAAGGAAAGCAACTGATCAGCATGCTCAGAGGTCAGTACACTTCTGAGTGGTGATTAGCACCAGTATGAGTCTCGTGCATCGCCCTTGTTTGGAGCACCTAGGAGTGCATTTCCCACTTGTTATCAATAAAATGGGCAGTGATTGTCACATAGGACTCCGTGAAGTCAAGCCATCGTAGGAGAGCACAATTTTCGCTGCAGACTGGAGTGCAGCCTCCAACTTTCCTCTCGTCTCATCATAAAGAGCTGGAATAGCTTTTTCGGTGAAATACTTTCCGTTTTCGGTATTTCATACCTTGGTTCAATTGTTTTTAGCATTTGGCAAAAACCTTCATTTTCAGCCACACTGTACAGGTGGCGGTCCACACAACTAAACCCAGTGCTCGACTTGGTAATACTGGAAGCCTTCGGGGACGTGGAAAGGAAGCTTTGCTTTAAACACTGCGTTCACCGTTGCAGGTTTATTATGTTAGCATTAGCCGCTTTTTTAACAAGGAGATCAGAGTGGTGTCATAAGTAGATTTGCATGTTCATGGTGTTGCCCATGTACCTTGCTTTTACCAGACAGTTCTTGCATATCATGTAATCTATCGATTTTGTTTGTTCCGATTACACATGGCTGGGACAACCTTTAATGCAACTTTCTTCACATTGCTGTCAGCCATTATCCCACTGCAAACCTCTTCTTCAGCCAATTAACTTCCTTTCAAGTTTCCCTCATCCATGTGATAAGCCCCACCACGAGGACCTATGAAGCAGCGAAGCTGGAAAGTGAAATTGGCAGGGAAATTTCTTTAGAGCACCTTATTTTTTAAATCAAAATATCGACATTTGTAGTTATTCATCAATATTTATAGTCTCAAAATGGCCAGAGAATAAGAACTTTGTTCTGAAAGGCATCAATCTATTCTTGGTGTGAGAAATCAGGGCATTTCCATGTGAGAAATTGTCAAGAAACTTAAGATTTCATTAAATGTCTGCCCCATTCCCTTCACAGCACAAACTGGTTGGAGGCTGTGGTGGACAACTTCACAAGATGACAAGTTCATCAGTACACCAGCCTCTTGCTTTAGAAACACACGCCTCACAGGTCCTTTAACTGGCAGCTTCATGAAATGGTTCAGTAAAAGAGGAGTCTCAATGTCGGCAGTGAAGAGGCGACTCCAGGATGCTGGCCTTCTTGGCAGAGTAGCAAAGAAAAAGACAAATCTGAACCTAGTCCAGTGGTGGCTGGCCAATAGAGGGCGCTAGGGCGCCACCCCACCACTCACCACATTACCTTGAATAAGACATACATTTTTTTAATAAAAATTAAATAATAAAATAAAAATATTTCAAAATACATGAAGCTTATATTTTTTTTTGATGAGAAAGATAAATATATAGTTAATATGATGAGTAAAGTTGTTTTGTTCATCTGTGCTGTCTGATCGGTGACGTGTTTCCGCCCTGGGGCGCAAAAATCTTTGCCCATAGACTCTCGTTAAAAGTTGTACATGTGCAGTAGCTCCTCTTCAATGCAAGAGATAGGACCATGTTGGGGCGCACCTCACCTGCGCCCAGAGCTGAATGCAGCTGGATTTACATACCACCGCCCTCCTGCCATGGGGCCGACGTCACAGCTGTCTGTCATAAAGTGCGGCTGATTGACAGGTCGAGCCGCGGGAGTTGGAGACAATTGGACAGAGAGCAAAATGGAGAAAGAGAGACTAGATAATTCAGTGAAGTCACTTCAGACAACACATTTTGAGAGGAGAACGTATCAGGAGAAGCACGACGTGAAAGAGCGCGGACCTGATCAGCCGAACATCAAAATTAATCAGCAGTCCAAGGATAGAGGGAGACAATACACCCGGTCTTTTTCCAGGACCTGGTTTAGCAACAAGGCTTGGCTAGCTGCATGTGGCGAGGCTAATGCTTTATTCTGCTTTCCCTGCCTCCTTTTTCAGACGTCAGGATCTGACCCAGCATGGATTAAGACAGGTATGACTGATTTAAAGCACTTTTCAGAAAAGGCAAAGAAGCATGAACAAACTGGGATCCACATGGAAAATGCACTGCGACTAGCCATGTTTGGCAAAATAAACATTTCATCTCAGCTTGATGAAGGCTACAGGATAGGGATCCGTAAGCATAATGAGGAGGTTGACAAAAACAGGCACATCCTATCTAAAATAATAGACTGTGTCAAGTTCTGTGGTGCATTTGAACTTGCCCTGCGTGGCCATGATGAAAGTGAAGGCTCAGAAAATCCTGGTGTTTTTAGAGGATTGGTGGATTTTGTAGCATCACTGGATACAGTTCTACATGAGCACCTGCAGACTGCCACTGTGTTTAAGGGGACATCTAAGACTGTACAGAATGAACTCCTTGACTGCATGCTGTCAGTTTTGAGAGAGTGCATCGTTGGAGAAATCAGGAGTGCAGACTTTGTCTCCATCCAGGCTGATGAAACAATGGACATTTCCACTCAGTGTCAGCTGGTGCTTGTGACCCGCTACATTGACAAGGCCCATGATGTCCAAGAGAGGTTTTTTGAGTTCATACCTCTCCAAAGGGCCACAGCTGATTCCATCGCCACAGCACTTCTGGATAGGTTGAGCTCCATTCTCCCTGATGACCAGAAGAGCAAGCTCATTTCCCAAGCATACGATGGTGCAAGTGTCATGAGAGGAGCCACAGGTGGTGTGCAGAAGAAGGTCCAAGACGTCTATGTGAATGCACACTACGTCCACTGCTATGCTCACCAACTTAACCTTATCATGCAGCAGGTGACTTCCCATATCCCAAAAGTGAGTAATTTCTTCTCAGACCTGGCTGGATTCTCTGGCTTTTTTTCAAGATCTCCTAAGAGAACCAGCGTGCTCGATAGAGTGGTGGCCCACAGACTCCCAAGAGCAAGCACAGTGAGGTGGAACTTTCATAGCCGAGCTGTGAACACTGTTTTTGAGCACAAAGAAGACCTGCTCCAGTGTTTTGAAACCATCAGGGACTCAGGAGAGTTTGATCCTACCACTGTGAGAGAAGCTGGAGGGTTTGTGAGGCTGCTGGAGGATGATCATTTCAGCTTCTTCCGGAAACTGTTCCATCTCATCATGCCTCATGTGGACATTCTCTACAGCCAGCTCCAGAAGCGGACCATCGACTCAGTCTTTGTTCAGGGAATCATGCAGCAGTTCACAGACAACATACAAAAGATCAGGTAAATTAATGTGTATCTTGTGCTGTTTAATATTACTGATATTGTGTTAATCTCTATTATGCTTTTACATTTCTTGTTATTTTACCTAGCAACTAAAGATGAACTTTTCTCCTCTGGTTCTGTTCAGAGATTCCCTCCCTACTCTCTGTGGAGAACACAGTGGCAGTGTATCTCAGCTGGCCAAGAAACGCCGCATACTGGGCCCAGGTGATCTTCAGAGGGTAGCTACAGAGGTGAGATAGAAGCTAAATGTGTGGTGTAGGTCTTTTACAGTGTTTTTAATCATAGTAGTGCTATATTGTGAGAAAGTGGGGAACACACCTTAGAATAGGCCCTATATAATAGTCTACTTTTATAGGAGGTGCAATGTTAATTTGCATTGTTGCTATTAAATGAACACATATTCATAAAATAAATTGTTTTTATATATTAAATCATATATTAGAAAGCTGACTTATAGCCATCTCGATATTGTATTAAATTGGTGCATTCATTTTTTTAGGTTTGTGACACCATCTTGGGCCATGCAGAACACAGATTTGCCTTCACAAAGCATCTGATCAGTGCTACACTGCTGCAGGCAGACAGATTACAGCAGTACCACAGCCAGTTCCCTGAAGCAGCACTGAACACCACCATGGAGGCTTACCCACTGCTGAACAAGAACAAGCTGAAAACTGAACTGGCTCTCATCTACAGCAATGATGAGTTCAAGAGCTGCAGTGGTGCTGTGGCTCTGTACCATCTCCATGGGGAACAATCTTCAGGACACCTTCTCAGAGACTGTGGCTCTGCTGAAAATCATCATCACAACTCCTATGACCACAGCTGAATCTGAGAGGTGCTTCTCAACACTGAAGAGAATCAAGACCTTCCTCAGGAACACAATGTCACAGGATCGTCTCAATGCATTGGCCATGCTCTCTATGGAGAAGAAACTTGAAACCATCCCTGACTTTAACAGAGTCATTGAGAAATTTGCCTCTCTCAAGGATAGAAGGGCAAAATTTATGTACAAAAAGTAGAACACTAGAGGTCTTGTACACGAGAGTTGTATTTATATGTGTGTGTGTGTGTGTGTGTGTGTGTGTGTGTGTGTGTGTGTGTGTGTGTATGTATGTATGTATGTATGTATGTATGTATGTATGTATATATATATATATATATATATATATATATCTATATATATATATATATATATATATATATATATAGATCTATCTATATCTATATCTATATATATATATATATATATATATATATATATATAGATCTATCTATATCTATATCTATATCTATATATATAGATATAGATTCTTTTAATTTCACACGTTCGAAAATAAATTCAATTCAATACCTTAGTACATGTTTGCTTGCTTTTTGGTACTGTATATGTCTATTTTGGAGTTATAGCCCCCCCTGGAGAAAATTCCACCAGCCGCCACTGAACTAGTCAATAAAAAGAAAAGATTGAGATGGGCAAAAGAGCACAGACATTGACTGGAAAAAAGTGTTATGGACAAAGGAACTTAAATTTGAGATGTTTGGATTTGTGAAATGCAGAACAAATGAAAAGATACTAGGAGTGCTTTACGCCATCTTTCAAGCATGGTGGAGCAATTGTGATGGCCTGGGGGTGCTTTGGTGCTGGTGAAGTGGGAGATTTTTACTGTGTTACAGGGATCTTGAATAAGAAAGGCTACGACTTAATTTTGCATTACCATGCCCTATGCTGTGGATGGTGCTTGATTGGAGCCAATTTCATCCTACAACAGGATAATGACCCAAAGCACAGCTCCTAACAATGCAAGATATTCTGTCTATAGTGGAGTTGCCAGTGCAGTCACTAGATCTCAACCCTTTTGAGACGTTGCAGGAGCAGCTTAAACAAGTGGTACGAATGCGCCAATCAAGGAAATCCACCAATTGGGAGACCCTTAAGGAACTATGAGTGAAATTTCTTCAGATTACTTCAACAAAGTGACAGCTAGAATGCCAAAGGTCTGCAGGTCTGTAATTTTCCGATGAAAGCAAAAGTACAAAATTATTATTTCAAGTGACAATTACTTTGTCAATATCATGATTACATTTTTATTAATTTGGCATCTCATTTGATGAATTAAAGTGCAAGTTTTCATGAAATGGCTGAAAGTCTTATTTTACATACAATAATAGGCTACAGGGATAAAAAAACAAAGAAAAATCATCTTCTTCACTTGTCCCAGCAGGAAAGTGTAAAACACTCAAGTTTCAACACTATTTAAAAACACTTTGACTATCAATTGATGGTTTTTATTATATCTTATATGCAGCCCCCCTACAAAAAGTCATGGAAAATGACTCTCTTAAAAGCACTACTTCACTGTGTGACTTTTTCCTTTAAAAATAAAACATAACGTTGTTATTTCTTTAGATTGTCTAATTATTACCAAATATGTATCTAATCAGTTAAGAGAAGGTCTCCCAACTACAGTACAGGGCGGCCTGGAAAGGTAACATAGGTAAAATTATATATTTCTGTTTATTACAGAATTAAGTTTCTCATTAGTACTACTACACATACAACTGTATTTTGCATAGAGCACAAAAAAATACTATGAAAATCAAGGTATAGGGTAAAAAAGGCATTTAGCAAACTTTATGCCCAAGGAGGAATATAGAAATGTGTCACCATTTTATTTCAAACTTTGACTGTACAGTTCCATACCGAGTGCCACTAGTTCTCTATGCTTGCCTGTGCTCAGCCCTCCATGCAAATCCTGGAAATACCTCAGTACACTGAAAGACATTCATCAACAGAGTGAACCTGTGAAATTTCCAGTTTCTTCAAGAACAATCATGAACATTTGTTTCATACGCAAACTAATACACAGTTCTGCATGCTCTACATTTAGCACTGGCAGAATGTTCACAAAGGAATTTTTCTTTGCTACCTCACACAGGCATATGCCGTCCCTGGCAGCAAAGGTACAAGAAACCTATTGTATTTGTAGAGGTAATTTTTTTTTTTACTTGTTTAAGGAGCTGGGATACTCGAAAATGTACAAAAAAGGGCACATGTGTCAGAACTGGGTAAAACTGAAATCTTCTGCAGTGATTTGGCTAGTCAGGGGGCTACATTATGCCCAACAGGATGTGAGCCAACTTGGATTTTATATATTAATTTAAATTTTTCAAACATTTCAGGCCTTTAGGATGCACAAAACCTCATGAAACCTTACACCCATGTCTGAACTGGTAAATATTTCAATCTGATGTCTTATTTGGGCTTGGGTGTGGTATGTCTGCTCTATAGAGCCCCTTAATAACTAATAATAGGTATGTCTGGAGCATCCCAGTAGCTCAGTTGGTCGTGCATGCACCCCCATGTACATTGGCCAAACTTTACATGACTGTTAAGAGCAAGGGCCCAAAGAAATCAATGATTCTCAGCATTAGTTATCTCGGTGGGGTTCTCCCATATGTACAAAAAAACGGTAGGGATGTGTATCATACCTAGATCCAGTGACTGAAATTAACTTTTTGACTCACTGACCAAGTCGACGGAAAAACCCTACCAGCCAAGCATACATTTTACCGGCCAAAATAATAAATGGCTTTTGTGTGTCACATGTTCATATAGGTACATTTAATTAAGATAATAAAGTATGCTGAATATAGTGTGGCAAGACAGTTACGAATTACAAGCAGTTGTGCTGAATCCTTACTCCTGGCCCGAGAATTGGACTAAACCAGAGTTTTGATTAGTTATAGCCTAATAAAGCAGTAAATACTGACTGTTGCAGAACTAATGCTACCCAATACACCCATGACCTGCACAAAACTGTCTTATGATTATGGAACACACATTCTCAGTTTGCTTCTGCAACTGGTTTCAATAAAAATTGTTTACACAGAGACTTTTAAAAATGTCTTTCTCTCTGGTCTCCTGCACAGACATTAGTTGAGCATCGCAACACGTGCTGATTTGAGGGGAAGAAGGCAGTCATTGTGCATGAACATGCATTCATTACAGCGACCATAAAATGAAACCCAGCTTTCAGCAGCCACCTATATGGGTGTGATTATACTCCTCATATAGGCACCCATAATCTTAAAACAATACAATGATAATCTTGCTTCTCAGTCAGTGTTTAGTCAGAAGAAAATCGGCCCTGGGGGAAATGGCTACAACTGTGGCACTAACCAGCTTCAAGGCATCCCTGTTGGAGAAGAGCATAATGTTGTGTGTATGAGCAAGAGAAAGAGAGCACATCAATATTTTCCTTAAGAGTTCAAATATTTACCTTATAAATTGCATGTTGCTTGAATATTGTAGATGTTTTATTTCCCTTCATCTCGAAAGCTGTCAGTTAAAATAAGGGCTGGTTAAAAAAAACTGAGTGGCTTGTAGATTTTGGAATCCACTAGCCGTATTGGCAGGTGGACAAAAAAGTTAATTTCCAACACTGCTAGGGGCCCTAACACCACCAAGCAGTCTACTGGAAAAAAAAACAAAAAACTACTGCCAACAATAGCTTACTGATCAAATGCTTTGTGTTGCCTCACACGTTCTGTTCAGTAGCCTGAGACCAAACATTAAGACTTTGTATGTAAATTGGTGTGTGTGGTAGACAGTTGTTAAGTAATAGATATGCCATATTCATCATTTAGAAAAATGTTTTCCTATTGATTATGGAATTAAGTAATCCTCAAAGCTGTTCATTTAAAACAATTCCATCATATGTATTCCAGATTAACCTGAACCTTTCCTTTCAATAAATGAACGTTCGTAACAAATGTTCCCAGACTGCAGTGGCAGGGTTTAAAAACTGGTTGCAGAAAGGCTGTTACATAAAGTCAATAAGCAGGAAACATCAGTGGAGGTTGGGCTGTGTCTCACACCTTTTGGGCTGCAGAGTGTACACTGTAACACGCATCCCATGTTTTAATTTAGCCAAACGTTGCCTGTCTGCAAGGGCTCAAATTATTGGGCACAGAATATTCCATTTGAATTTCAGGCAACTTGATAAAACACACGATTGGATGTAAACAAATGACATCATTTGACAAAATGAAAATGACAATATTGCATATTTTTTGTTGCATGGCTAGCTAAAGAACCAGCATCATTGTCCAGCATGCAGAATCAGTTCTTTAGCAAGATTACAGCACGGAGAAGCTGGGCTACACCATCCGCCAACCGACCACCAACAACCATCTTTACGATGAAGGCGGAATTGTATAACTTAAGGAAATTTAATGTATTTATGTAGGGCCTTTATTTGATCATTTTGGACATTCTCCTTTCCTTCCCCAAATTCTTAACATTATGATCAATCACCTGTAACAAGTTTCTAAGTTTCGGCTGTACGTTCCTTATGACTAAAACAAATGCACGGAAAAACATGGACCAAACTATATGCATTGTGTGTTCTAATCTTGCATATCTTGCGTTTTCAGTTTTGGTGAGGATGGCTGAGAGTCAGCAAGGATAACTGATCTGAACTAAATTGATCTGTTCTTTTAACGATGGATCATAACAATTACACTATGTTTAAGAAGTAGCAAGTAATCACACAATGAGAAAATACTTAATATAGAAATCAACAACTTTCAGGAATGAGGATGCATCATTAATTGTTTTATAAATCACACTGTATCCCTCTAAAGTTGAATCGAATTGTGCAGTGGCTAAATATTCCGATCTCTCTGGTTATTTGACAAATTACAACAAATATTCGAAATTCTGTTTTCTTGCTGCTAATTGCTAAACATTTTCACTAACCTCATGTTATCATGCCCTGAACTGGATTTGTGTGTAAATAGTCACTAACTCTTAGATTCATATCACTAACTTGTATCACTAAAAGTTGAAGCAAATGTGGGAGACGATAAATCAATAAATCGAGTAGAAAATAAAACTTAATCAACTGACAATAAAACAGTTATGAAATATATCAATACTGTAATATTTATTTCAGGATGACGCTTGTGAATCAATCCCTGGGGGTTATCAATAATTTGATGCCATGTCAAACAAAGTTCTTTACTTCTACCAAACCATGAGGCAGGGCAACTGTTGAGGTTGAACAATCGTCCACTAATTGGAAAGTTGGTGATTCGATCCCCCGCTCAAGCTGCATGTGCAAGTCTCCTTGGGCAAGATATGTCTGTTCTACTTTGGCAATGTGATGTGCGCATGTGCTGGATTGTTGTTAAAGACAAGTGAAAGAAATTTTCAGCGATGTAGAAGTATTTCATTCTTTCAGAGAAAGATTAGCAACTTGCAGTTTGCAAGATATTCCAATGAGCTTTGCTGAGCTCTGCCCTGAGATGTCTTAAGCGGCGGCTGACAGACCATGGTATTAAAACAACAAAGACTGCATTATTAGAGATTGTAAACATATGCTTTGCTAAAATGGAGTCCAATCCCACTTTTTCCATGGCAACCTCACTGGATCTCAGATATTAGGTTTGCCATAAAGATTAGGTTGTTAAACAACGTGCGTGAAGAGCACTTTGCGTGGTCAGGCCATCGGCTGAAACTGGAGAAGAGACAAATGAGGTGCACATTAGGAAAAGGGTGTAAATCACCAGTTGTATGACAATACAACATATCAATTCTTTGACAAATATGTTATATCAGCAAATAGTACAAATGGCGTTTTCCATCCCAACTGCACTAGCTGCTTGAAGGTGCGTCTTTAACTGATGACAGCTAACAATGTGGCTCTGTGGTGCCGCTCTGCGAAGTCCATCGCTCAACACTGTACGCTAAAAATGGAGGTGGAAAAGCAAATAGGTGCAGCTTGGTTTGACTATTCGCAGCAATAATTGTTGGTAGAAAAATACCAAAAGTCTGCCTCAATAACATTTTGATTCAAATTAATTAAGGTGCCCCACGATCGATATGAGACAATATCATCTGCCTGTTTAGTTCAGTTCGGTTATAGAAGAAGGTTTTCCATTCTTCAGAGTACTCACCTAGTGGTGAGTTTTAAGTTTCAGTCAAAAGTAGAATGCAATCTAACGTCAGTCTCAAGGGCTAAAATATTTAATTTTGCTTTGCAGCACAGTCAACTGCTCTGATATGGCTCTCACTGGTTGCTGTGGTCCAGCTTGAAAAGTACATGACCAGCATCTAAATGTTACATTGTAAATATGAAAGCATGTTTGATATTATCAGGGAGGCCCAAGTGAGCAGTTCAAGAAGATTACGACTAGATCTGTTAACCCCTCACAAACCACATAATCTGTGCTTAAGAGCATGTTTTGAACAGCCACTAAACTTGTTTAAATTCAATTACATTAATTTATGTTTCACAAAAAAAATGTTTTTGTTAGGTAAGGTATTGAAAAATTCTCCTCCTTGAATAGGTAGAAGTAACATTTTATTATTTCAGACTGTCACACACTCTTGAATAAAGCATATAAAAAGAGGCATCCTTCTTGTAACTTTAGAAACTTAAGTTCTAGTTTGCTATAAAAAGCTACTGAGGCTTCATACAGCCAGGTCACTAAAAAGACCAGTGAGTAAAGCACAATCAGCCACAACATTAAAACCACCGACAGTTCAAGTGATTAACATTCTAATAACATTGTCAGACTGACTGGCTTATCATCACACCTAATGTACTTTAATTCTTAGGCCTACAGAGCCCTTCTGGTGCCAGAAGATACATACTGCGTTTTTCCACCAGCACTTTTCCAAGTCAAACTGAGTCACGTCCATTTGCTTTTCCATCACCAGTTTTGGATGGACCTGCTCTGGAGTAGGGCTGCAGTGACTCCTCGCAAATGCAGCTACCCCGTACCAAGCACCCGCCTCCCCCTCAAACAACTTGGTGTTACGAATCAATACTCAACTCATGTTTGTGCAGAAAGTTTCTCTCGTACCATTTGTACTTTCAAACATCGGCTGTGTTTTAATTTCATTGTGATCACTTTCAGCTGTTTTGGGAGTCATGTTTAGTTACTGCTGGTGTAAACGCAACTTTCCTGTAATGCTGATTTCATGATAAAAGCTTTTACATGACTAAATACCACTATATTAACAAGGCAGCTGCGAAGGATGGCAAGCAACAATCAAAACTGCACTTGGTTTCACCTCACCTTGCAGTCAGCCAGAAACAATGGCAACTGCACTGGGGACTAAACTGAATGCCTTTGGGAACATTTTGTCTTTCAGACAACTGAAAAAGGAGAGCCAGCAACTTTCGATGAGGCAATATGTAAAATCTGTGCCAAAACAACCTCAATGAAATGAGGAAACAACAAATTTGAGGTATCACCAAGTAAGCTACCATGCAGCTATCAGGGCAGAGAAAGAAGAAGAACAACAACAACAACTCTGTAACTATGGACAAAGTTATATTAATGATCCGATTGTATAGATGTCACACTCAATAAAAAAAACTTTTCAGCCTGCATTCAAATTCATCAACATAGGTCTACAAACACTTAATAACAGTTAACATGCAGGCATTGCAGTCCTTGAGATAACCTGTTACCCATATTCTTTTAGCTTGTCCGGATGATTTTAATGCATTTTTTTTTTTTTACCAACATATATTGAAATGAGTAATCATTTAAAATGTAGCCTCAAATTTGTCAACATAGGCCTAATAAAACATTTAATGCCAGTTAACATGGCACTGCAGTCCGAGATATTTGCCTATTGTTGGCTTGCTGAGATGATTTAAATGTTTTCATTCATAAAAATATACTGAAGCAAATAGTACGTTTAAAATGTAGCCTGTATTATTTTTTGAATGACTTAACAGATGTAGCCTAATTTCAGCTCAATAATTAAACTGTCAATATAGGACTGTGCTATGAGATGGAGCATCAAACAGAAATGGTGGACAGAGTCTTGGAGAAAACCCTAGCTATTAAAGAGTTTCGGATGAACGGCGCAATCGACATCCAATTCCAAGCTGGCAGGACATCGCTGAACTTTTGTCTGTGAATGCAGCATGAAAACCAGTGGCTGAGTTTACGGATCTGCTGTCTGGTGAGAACTATGTTATTGAATCATCAGTTAAACCTGTCCTGAACCACCTGACTGAAGATGTTTTGAACCCATTAACTTCGGACATTAAGCAAAAGATGTGCAGTGTTCTGGAGGAGAAGTACAGAGCAGGTGTCCTGCAAAACCTTTTGGCTGCTAGCTGGACCCAACATTCAAGGGGAAACAGGTGGACATAGGGGAGACAAAATAAACGGTGATTAAGGAGATGTTCAAGATGGAGGATGGAGGGAGCAGTGCCAGTGCATCACCTGTTGAAGAGGAAAGGTTCATGGTGCAAGCAGGGGGCACCCCAAGCGGCAAAAAAAGACCGGCTTAAGTCACAGGAAACCACCTCCGCAGCCACACCCAAGAGAGCTCCAGCCGATAGCGAACTCACACGCTACCTGCAGGAGGTGCCCATAGACGCCAAAGCAGACCAACTTGCCTGGTGGCACGATAATCAGGGTGGGTTTCCATTGTTTCCAAAAGTCGCCCGGAAGTACATGTGCATTTCTGCAACTTTCGACATACTTTCTGTGTCTACCGTGAATAACTGTGTGGACCTACTCAATTTATATGAGCCCCTGGGAAACACTGGGTATAAGACTGGCAGCTACTGACAACTTTAAAGGTGTACTGTTTTCTTGCATGTTACTCATCTCACTGCATGAGATGATGTCGTGAACTCTTGGAATGGAAGAAATGGAAAGAAAAGATGGAATTTGGATTTTATCTGCTTGGGCGGGAGATATACAGTCATGGTTAAAAGACCTACAATAATGTCATTATTGAACCAAACTTCATGAATATTTTCTGTGACACAGTAGTATGTGTTCCACTCATTCCATCACAGAAAAATGAGAGCTGTAGAAGTCATTGGAATGGAAAACTTCCATGACATACATGTTCTTTACAAGTGTATATAAACCTTTGACCACGACTGCATACCTAGACAAGGCTGCCCAAGTATAGCCTATATATGAGAAAAACTGCACTATGTATTGTATAGTATTGGTTTAAGATTAATAGCCTAAATCATCTTGGACTGAAGTCCTCAGCCTAGTATTAGCCCCAATGCTGGTGGGTCTCCAAGTGATTATTTCTTTAATCAATATATTTCATCAGTTATTTGATTGTCAATCTATTAATGTCTTTGCCTATCCATTACTGTCATTAGGACCTATCTAGTCTTCCATACTAGGGTGCCTTAGACAAGTACAAGAAATATGTGCATGTCAATTTTTCTATGTTGAATGTGAAAACTTAAAAGGTCAGTATCTCCAAACCACTTTAAATGCAGATGGAACCTTCCAATTCCAAGGTCACAGGTTCTGTGCATTTGTGATTTTTGGCTATAACTGGTTAACCAAGGTTTTTTTTATTTCTATGCACATCTGTTCTATAAAATTTGCATGTAGGTGTGCATAAAACACACTGATGTGATGACTGATGTTTTAGAGATTATAAAATTATATGGTAAAGGCATTTGTTTTAAAAGTTCTTATATTGATACTAAATGATAGAGATTTTTAATGCTGATTTTTGTTTTAAATAATACCTAACTCACTTAGGCCCTTCGAGTACATCTCTTGGATTTTCTCAAAAAGTTCAAGAAAAGCTTGATTCTGTGTAGTATTATTCTATCACATCTAGAAGTTATTTGGTCATGCACAAAAACGAGTACCACTGATTTTTCAAAACGTAGCTTAGAAACTAAATGATATTTGACTGTATATTATACTCAAGAAGGATCATTTCAATTTCCTTGAAACTTTGTCAGTGTCAGTCAGTGACACAGTTAGTATTCAGTGCACACAAAGAAAGGTTAATAAAACTGAGCATTTTTTATAAAATATTTTGAATAGCAGCTAATTTTTCAGACTTTTCACATTCAGTGGTTTAATTTCATTGGTAGATATTTGTGCTGTGTTGACTTGAAGATTGTATACATTTGTGATACTATTAACCCTGCTTTTTATTTGGTTCAGAAAATGTCCAAGTTACAGCTTGTAATGGATTGGTTAGTTGCATACTAGAGAGTCCGGACAAAATAATAATCTTAGATCCGTGGCTCTACACACATTATTTCCCAATTTAAAACTTATCTGCACCAATTTCTGACATCATCCACTCAGCCAGATGTCTTCTTTAGGCTTTGACCAATAGACCAGGGCTCCTTGATCCCACTATCACATCCAACTGCTTAATGATTATATGAATTATGTTTGCACTCTGTAATATAATTAATTTATTTCTATTTTTTAAATATAATTCTGGTTATATTCAGGTACATTTTGAGAAGGAAACTAGATACTCCAGGTGATAAGTGATAAGATTGTTCAGGCAGCCCCATTTTTATCCGCCATAGATTAATTGTTTGGCAGAATATCTCCTGAACCAAGCATGATAACACAGGTGAGGTCTGCCCATATGTTTTGATGGTGAGTGATGACAATGTTAACACAGACATCATAAATTGTTCAGGTGAACAGTTAATGGTGAATTCAGTGACGTGACAAGGAAATAACAGCACCTGAGAAGCTAGTTGAGACTTCATAATATCATTTCAGTTGCATGCATGTTGTGAAGAATTTTTAAAGCTTAATCCTTTTATATTATACCCGTTACCACAGTGACTGTTTTATATTCTTTTAACCTGCTCTCTCATTGAGTGGACAGTTGCAGTGGAGGTGGTACCAGGTTCAACTGTTGAGCCCCCCAAAGATGGCATGGGCCTAAATCAGCGAGACAATGAGGAAGGGAGTTGCCCAATTAAAAACCTACTGAAGCCATCCAACACAGCTGCAGTTTAGAGGGAGGTTCCTTAACGGAGGGAAAAGAGAGAGTGATGCCACAAACTCACAGATGGCTCAGTTAGTGTACCTGTAAAGGTGAACCGGTTGTCATAGCTACAGATAGATACATTGTCTCATAGCTATGCATTCTGCAGACAGCTGTGTCTAAAAAATATTCAGTAGTTCTAGCCACATCAAGATCTTTACGACACAAGGTTCATATTGAATGTAGTTCTTAAATGTATCAGGGTTGTGTCAGGGTTAATTAACAAAAAGTTTGTGTATGTATATATCATGGCAAAATGTGGTCCTGGTGACACCTAATGTAATGGAAACCAGCCACAGAAGTTGATTTGAGTACTTTGCCAGGTGATATGTCTGTCTGTGAACACATTTTATCAATGTGATAGCACCATAACTGTGCAAGCTGCAGTCATGAAACTTTCCAGGTGTGTAGTTGAGTTCAAAATGAAGTTTGAAGACGTTTTGAAGATGGGTGTGGTCTGACCTATGATTACTGAGTACTCATGTAATAAATAAGTTATGACTCATGTGTCAACATGTTAACGGGCATGGTAGCTGGTATGTTCCCATCTCAAGATGTTTTCTAGTTTCTTTGTCGCAATATGACTGAAATCACCAGAACCGCTTCACCTGAACAAGTTATCCTTGACCACCAAACATTGGGGTAGACATCACCTTTTCTGTGTCATCATGTTTGGTTCACGAGATATGCTGCCAAAAACATAATAAAACTTATGGGGGAAAGTGAAATGGCACCATGACCGTCATTTTTGTGATGGCTTCATATCTGAAAATGGTAAGGGCCCTAAACCGTACAACTGTACCAAATTTTGGCTTTTATGAAAAAGTGAACAATTTTTTCACATATCACTATTAGGCTTTCTGCCAATCTCTCATCTCATTATCTGCCACTTTTTCCGTGAGGGTCGCGGGGATGTTACTGCCTTATCCCCCTTTCAGGGGGTTGCGGGGGTTACTGGAGCCAATCCCAGTTACTCTATGGGCGAAGGCCAGGGTACACCCCTGGACGAGTCACCAGCTCATCACAGGGCCCTTTCTGATGGCCACTTAAGGTGCCATCTGCTCAAGGATACTTCGACATGTAGCTCAGTTCCGCCCAGGGGAGCCGGGATCCGAACCAGCGACCTTCTGATCGCTAGTTACCTGCTCTACCCACTGAGCTACAGCCGTCCCTCTTTTCTGATCTGATATATCGGATCGGCCGATATTTTTCATGTTATGCAATTTGTGAGATCGGCTGTAATGTCTTAATTCGCCGATCCGATCAATGACGTCATTGTCGTGCTGAAACTCCGTGCAGATGCTCCTGTTGCATAGATTGCAGACGGCCTGTGTCCCACCCACTCCGAAGAAGCTCCACACCACCGACACGCCTGCCCGAACCCGACAGCTAGTTTTGAGCCCTGTCACGATGTGACGGACAATAACGTTTTTTGAATCTTGAATCATTAGCTGTCGGAATCAAACAAACACGCCACCGCCCCACCCCCCAAAGCGAACAAGACAGACACAACCCAAGCCACCCACAATCCGTGCAACACTACAGTACCTCGTTGGGGAGCATCTGCTAAATGCCCCAACACGACAAATTTAATCAGGCACCTGGATTCAAGAAACGGAGCGTGGAAAAAGAAAAACAAACACCGAAACGAATGCTAAAGTAAACTACTTTTGACAGTACCCATCCGTATAGCCGTGACAGTGAGAAGGCAAGGGGTGGCACAAGGAAACTTATGGAGTTTATCGTGCTGACCTGCCATTTAATATTGTGGAGAACCCCGCATTTCAACGTTTGCTGGCATACTTTGATCCACGCAGTAAGTTGTTGCACCCATTATTTCTGTCTCAAGTTATTTTCGTTTGACCTGACTGAACTTTGAACTTATGTCTGGCCAGTCCTTGAATGCCCTCTAGAAGTCATAGATGTTTTACTCTTGCATCTCTGTCAGTTTGGGGCATGGCAAAGATGGTTAAACATTGGCAAAAATGCTTGAGAATACTTCTGTTGATACTCAGTAAACAGTACATAAGTATATACAGTAAATTAACAAGTTATTTAAATACACATATTGCTCCCTCATCAGTGATCGGTTTATTTAAACTCACTAATCGGTGATCGGCCCCAAAAATCCTGATCGTGTAAAGCCTAATCACTATGAGACTTCTTTAAAGTAGAGGGTCACACAGACCATGGTATTAACACAACCAAGACCGCATTATTAGAGGCTGTAAACAAACACTTTGTTCTAATGGAGTCCAAGCCCAAGTTCAGCATGGCAACCTCACTGGATCCAAGACATAAGGACCACTACTTTGATTAGTATGTTAAACATTGCGCACAACTAATGGATAGGCCTGCAGCTACTTGAGAGAGGGCTGATCACCCAAAGAGCATGAGGCCACAAACAAAGAGGGCATGATATGTTTGAGGAGATTCTAGAAGAAAATGGACCATAATGGCCAAGCATTAACAGCATCTGGATGGTGCCTTTTATATTTTATTGCTTTTCTAATTGTGTATACATTTAACTTTAATTACATTAATTTGTTTTGTAATATTTTGTTGGGCTATGTATTGAAACACTCCTCACTGAGTATGCAGCTGTAGGTAAAGCAGGCCAAAGGGGCTTTTAACAAAAAAAAATATCATAAAGTCTGTCATGGGAAAGAAGGTTATATTACAGGTTGGCTTCATAAATTTGTATGGTTGAATTTGTGCTCATTCACAGATAGTATAAAGAAGGGCTGAATGACCTTAAAACAGGTCAGTTATTCTTTTGTAAAGATGATTTTTTTCCTTCGCACAAAAGAGAGAATATATATATATAGTTTTTTATATATATATATAGTTTTTATGTTATATATAACATAAAGGAGAGGAGGAGGAAGAAGACAGGGGAAGACAGGAGAAGAGGGCTGTGTTTTATCTCCAACAGTAGGCCTATATGATTTTGTGCAATGGACGCTTCATATCTAGGTCAATTTACACGCCTGCAATAAGTGCATATCAACAGAGAGGGTGCCTTCTTATAACTTAAGAAACTAACATTATATTATTTTGTGCTTTCAAACACTCAAGAATGCCTAGAAATGGAGGACTCCATCTTACAACTTTAGAAACTGAAGTTGTATTTTTTCTTGCTGCTGACACTTCAGATCCAGACCAATTCACTCACACGAGTTAAGTATTAAGCACATAAACGAGGAACTTTGCGCTTACCTGAATATGTCAGCTCAACAATTATACCAGCCAGCATCGGGTAAATGATTACACTGAAGCAAGCAATGATGAACACAGATTCTTGGCTATCATTCTCACAGAAGGGATAAAAACTTTGAGCAAGTGTCGCACAGTAATGTTACAGCAAACACAATCATTTGCATTTACACGGGAGAACACAGCTCTGTGAAAGATGGAAGATCCATGTTGATATGAATAAATGCACTGACTGTTTTCCTCATCCTGAAGGCTGGCCATAGGGTGCGTGAGGGGCACCGTGATGCACAACAGCCGTTAATCAAAGACAATCGTCAGATTCCATCAGAGATGGACGATTATTCTACATAGTTATTTATAAAAGATCATCATAATTGAAGTTATTTTATCATTGAAAATGCTGTTAAATTCAAGTCAATTAACACTGTTTAATACACCACTGCAGTGCTGCCAGTTAATTCTAGAAAAAGGAGCGTTAAGAATGAATAACTTCAGAATCACTGACAACTAGCTAGCCACACGCAGTTGATGTAACAGTCAAGCAGTAGGTGATAGGAGTCACACATAAAATAGCTTGTTCAAATCCCATAGCCATAAATCCCAGGGGGACGGGGGGGACATTACCCCCAATCCTGTGAAATATATAATTTGCCCCCCCCCCAGTAAATCACTGTAAACACACGGCGGGCTGGGTAATGGGGTGTTCATTACAGTTACAGCACTACTTTTGGCGTCTCAGGAATTAATGTAATTTTGCCCTCCAAAGGTTTAATTATATTTTCACCCCTGCAGGTTTCAATTTTCATAGGCGTTAAATAGACCGGCTCATCACAGCCGGTCTATCATTTACTTTCGGGGGCAATTCGCGAACTTGCAAAAAAAAAAAAAAAATTACGTTACGTACAAGGTGACATCATCTACTACGCAACTAACCAAGCCATTACAAGCTGTAACCTACAAATTTTCTGAACCCAATGAAAAAACATGCTCAGAGATCACACAAAGATGGAAAACCTTGAAGGCAACACAGTACAGATATTGACCTATGAAATAAAATCATACAATGTGATATTACAGCCAATGAACTGAACTCAACTGAAAATTAGCTATTTTGAAAAAAAAAATCATTAGATGATGTAGTAAAATATTTTCTTTGTGTGTTTTTGTACATAATATGTGTAACTCTCTCTCATAAAAGTTTCAAGAAAATCCTTGAAATGCTTTGGGGAAAAGAGTTGGCAAAAAATGACCCAAAAGTTAAATGAGTACGACTTTGTAATGTTATTTAACTGTGGAAATTTAAAAAATGTCCCTCATAGTTTGCGCACCAGGAATGTCATCATTTAACACTTAACTTTTTCAGAACTCCTGAAACAGTTTTAGATCATTTGTCATACAGGTTGCCGTCAGTCAAAGAGAGTTAGACAGTTTGTTTGTTTGAAGGCTTACAAAAACATTCCATGGACCAAGTGCCAATTACAAAGTTTGTTTTCTGAATCAGCAGTGCTAATGAGTCATAGCTATGAAAATGTTCTTTTTTAAGTAGTAAGTATAAATATGACATCACCATGAAAAGATCACCATTTCTTGACTAAATTAGTAGATCAGATAGGCATTAGGACTATGGAGTTACATGGCTACAGCCGAGCTAAACACTAAAACACCATCCTTAGGGATTGTTGCCTGCCAACAGCTCTATATAGACCTTCAATAATGCAAACCTGCAGTATTTAGAGGTCCTGGACGGGTCTTACCTTATTACAGTGACGGCCGATGCCCATGAGAAAGTTGTCTGGTTTAATATCTCTGTGGATGAAGTTCTTTGTGTGTACATATTCAATTCTGCTGATCATCTGAAGATGAGAAAGAGGACATAGTTAAATATTTCCGAAAGTTACTAATGTACTGAAATGTGTTCAATGAAAGTGACAATTCAACGTACAAATCTGTCCAGAAATGTGTGTGTGTGTGAGTGGGGGGGGGGGGAATCAGACAGATTAGTTGAAATGAATTTTGATTTAGAAAAATGCATTTTTCAAAGAGGATACTTTGATGTGTCATAGCAGAAGAAAGAAAGATTTTAAAAATTGTGCAGTCAAATAACTAATGTTCATAATAAGGGTGCTCCAATTGATTGGCCAACAATCGATACTGGCTGATATTCTTTCAAAGTAGAATCACAATGCACCACTAAAATGCAATGGCATACCACAAGGCTTGAGTTAGGGACAACAGAAAATATACTTAGGTCTAATAGACTATGGCTTAGCAAATGACAAACTGAACAGACTACTAGTGTGTCTTCTCATGCCGTTATCATAGTTATCGCTCTCTCTCTCCCCACAGTGCTGTGGCAGTACTGATTACAATGGCCCTTTGGCTACTCACTGTGAGACCTAATAAAAAATATGAAGTTTCTGAAAGAATCCATGGTACTGGTCCATCTCTCCCTTCAGTCACAAATTGTTTTCTGGCAGGACCGTGCAAATATGCAGCTTTGATTAAACCTAAGAGGGCACTGCATATCCATTTTGAAATCATCAGGAGAGGAGCTAGCTAGCTACCTTGACTGTTAGCAGCCAACGAGCAGCCAACTGTGCTGGCTAAGGAAGCTAAACAGAGCTAATGAGCACACAACTGAGCTAAAAAACACAGCAGGAAAGAGTTTCTGTTCAGAAAAACATGAAGCCTAAAACAGTGAACTGCAGTTTAACACAACTAGTTTACAGTTAATGAAAAGTACTTTCAGACATGTTGCAGCTTAAATCCCACTGCAGCAGTAAAATGTGGGTTAAGGACACACCGAGAAAAAATACTTTTCATTTTCTGACCTCTATATATTGTTGACTGTACCAATGTACGTATTACTTCAGAATAATTGATTTAAAAAATTGTTATTGATAATAGTCATTTTCCATATGACATTTTGACAATGTTATGACAATACACTTAAAATGCATTTTTTTGGAAATAATATTTTAGAAACGAGTAATTAACATCCTCATAAAAGGCATAAACTTCAATGTGCAGTTTTAACTCTTTTGTGAGTAACCTGAACTGAAATGGTCAACACAGCCCTTGTTCCCATCCAGTCAAAAATGTATTTTTCTTCTCATTCCTACAGTTGAATGTTTAAACTTTACTTTGCAGAATGGTGTATGGTGCAGAGTTTGAGACAAGAAGGCTCTTTTTCAATATTTTGCGTGTGGTGTGAAAACTTCTAGCCTCCTGTTCACATATACTCTGAATGGAGTTCGGGGTATTTAAAAAAAATAAAAAATTCTCTGTTCAGACAAGCGTTTTAGCACCATTTCAGAAATAATCTCCATCCATACAACACGCCTGAAAACGCATATCACATGCAATTGTATACTCAGTTGCTTAGCTACAGAAAATACTATGACCGAGGCAGGGAAACAAACTACTCAGAATCAGCAAAACATTGTCAGCAGCTGTTTTTGTCTCTTTTCCATCATTTTATTATCATTGTCCATTTGTGTCTCTCTAAATATAACATTTAACAATAAAACATTGATTCCATCATTGTACAAACTCAAAAACTCCAATATCGTAACTGGACTCCCAAGTTCACATTTGCAAATGATGCTACAAACACTGATAAATTTGTGTTTGCATCATCGTTTCCACTAAATCTCCGTTTCTGCCCGTTCAGAGATAAACACTGAAAGTCCCAAAAAGCTCAGTTTTCACTGACCTGAAATGCTGTTTACATGTGTATGGAAGACCAAAGCGCATTGAAAAAGCTTCACTTAATGATATACCCATGTACGTGTACAGGGCCTGAGACATCTTGTATTCAGCAGTTTTATTAGTCAAATAAGAATATATGGATATGAAAATATTCTTTAAGTTTTTAAAAGAAAGAATTGGGGCCATTTTAAGGATTTTAATGTGGTGTGGTTTACTTTTTTCTGCAAAAACCATGTCAGACACACATTATAGAATATTTATGCATGCCTTAATACATGTGTGGCAGGGATGTTTTATTTTATTGGTAACACCTGTGCAGTCCTGCTTTGACAAGTCAAAATGCCTGCTTAAAAAAAAAAAAGCATATTCACCAGAGATGCATGTCTTGTACTGTGGGAGGGAACTCAAGTAGCAACAGAAATCCCAAGCAGAGATCATACTTCCTCCACTGACAAGAGCAGGCTTGGTGAAAGGCAGCACCACCCCATTACTTGTACTTATTACAATTTACATTTACATTTTATAAAAAGGTGGGTGTGTGAGTGTTAGCTACCTGGTCTGCCAGCATAAGGACAGTCTTCATCGTGAAACGGCGAGAGCAGAAGTTGAACAGATCCTCCAGACTGGGTCCAAGCAGGTCCATGACTAGGACATTGTAGTCCTTTTCTTGGCCATACCACCTGGTGACAAAAAAAAAAAAAAAAAGAATAGTATGAGGTTTGGTCTGTGGTCCAACTGATTCAATCACAGCAAGTTGTCTGAACCTAATTCAAAGGCTGAACTCAGATCTGACACTGCTCTGGCTTCCTTATGAAAGGATTAACATGCAACTTAAAAAGGGATTTGTGTTATCAAGGCCATTGTTTTATCAAAACATTCAATTTGACTGATCCCCAAATACACAAGTCAGACAAGATACAGCAGACACATTAGAGGTGAGGAAAAAAAAACATCCAGCAGAACCGGACTCAATGGTGAACGGCTATCTGCCTAGACCGGCCGGGTTGTGAGAGAGAGAAAGAGACATAGACAGACAGATATCCCTTTCAACTGGTCAAAAATCCCACTTAAACCTGCCAAGATTGGGATTTTGTTTGCAGTGGGAATCTTTACACTCAGCATTTACACCCAGGACTCTGCAGTAGATGCAGGTTTTTAATCACCTCAGGTCAGCTTTGCTCTCAACGTAAGATCTGGGTGAACATGCCCAATTTCGCCGCACAAAGTGATCGAGTTATCCACATCCGGTGGTAGCACGTAAATTCTGTTAGGTACCGAGGTGAAATCCTCAAACATTGTCAGACCTTACACAGGTGCAGTGGGCCCTGGGTTCCTCCTGGTGCAGGACAATGCCCGGCCTCATGTGGCCAGAGTGTGTAGGCAGTTCCTGGATGACGAAGGCATTGATGCCATTGACTGGCCCTCCCGTTCCCCTGACCTAAATCGAATTGAGCACCTGTGGGACGTTATGTATCGCCACAGACTGTCCAGGAGCTCACTGATCCCCCACAACACAATCCACTGACTCATCAGGAGCATGCCCAGACGTTGTCTGAAATGCATACAGGACTGCGGGGGCCATACACACTACTAAGTCACATTATGAGTTGCCATGATAAAATTCCTGCAAGTTGAATCAGTCTGTGATTTTAATTTTTTACTTTTCGATGTGATTTTTAGTCCAGCCCTCAAAAAGGTTGATGATTATAGTTTTCTGTTGACCATTGTTATGTCATTTTGTTCTCAAAAAATTATACAACATACATCAGTAAAGATTTTCAACTTTCATCTAGAACTGATATGTGATTAAAGCGTTCCCATTACTTTTTTGACCAGTGTAGTTGGCCAGGTGAATGAGTGTTCATTAGCAGTTACAGCAATGCTTGTGGCTTTGCCCTCAAAACTTGCTTTTGAGGTCCCCTCCCCCACCCCGGAACATTTGAATTTTTTAGATGATTTTAGAAAGACTGGCTTGTCACACCTCATATGTCATATGTACTTTATTACTTGGTAGGGGTGTGAATCTTCTTTTGAAAATTCATTGTCAATTTAATGAATAGAAAAGGGGACACTATTTTCAGTCTTTTGCTCCAGTATACTGAGTGCCATACATTCGCTGATGTCCTTACTACGCTGAAATACAATATGAAACACAACTGGAAATTAAGATAAATGATCTAAATCAAAATTAAAATAATTTCATTTAAATAGCCCCAAATCAAAATCACACTGCCTCAGTGTTTTACGTTGTAGAGGATGTTGTTCACTGTACAGACTGGAACGCACACTGAAGCAATGCAATTAAAAATTAACAACAATTAATTAATTTGAAAGCATGCATGCCTGTAGGTGGATAACACAATAAGAGGGTGTGCTCTACTGTTGAGAGTGTTTAGGTTTGTGAGTATGACTGAGGTTCCCATTTTCCACATAGCATCAGCCTTGAGAACACAACGTTGAGAACTTTCAAAAGTTCGCTTAAAATTTGCTTGACATCTTATGGAAACATGGCTAGTGAGAGCACTCTCTCTCTCAAAGCAAATTGTGAACTGCTGTGCGTATGCCAGGTTTTATAAATCAGAATATTTCTTGGCGAACAGAGAAAAGGCATGGCGAAGCCTCTCAGTATTCAAATATTGTAAATATCTTACATCTTAGCAACAACCTTGGATCTTTAGAAAGATTTATGTGGAAAATGGGAACCTCAGCCATACTCACAAACTTATACACTTAATCGAAAACAAAAGTTGTATTACACTCAAGGGCCGAGTTCTTTCAAACTTTTAACATTGTATTTCACCACTGGAGCCTTGTCTCTTGAACTGCACCGAAAGAGTTGAGTCAGTGTGGAGAAAACAGAGCAGGAATGGGGAAAAGACAGATAATGAAAGGTGGTGCCTGTATAAAGGTAGGCGAGGTTGTATTGAGTATGGAGGAGGGGCAGCAGGATTAGCAGGTTTGACAGGCTCCAACAAGATGTTGCGGTTGCAAGTACCAAGTTTTAATGAATAGTCCCTGCTTGCATTACATGTGGAAAAGCAATGCTTGCAAATTGCATTTGAAAGTGTTTAAACACAAATCAGTTCCAAAATGTGTTATATGGGCCAATGTGCTCACCAAATTTCAACTATTTAGATTTTGTTCTTTAAGTAAACGTTTTTAACAGTGCCACATTAGTCATAGTGGTGGTAGTTTCACAACCCATTATAACAATTCACTTTTTGAAATTGGGTGTTACATGACCAGAGAAAACAGAAAAGTTGAGAAAGGTAGAAAACCTACAACATCCAGCATCAATGTGTCGCACTGGACCAATAAACACACACACACTAATGGATGACATACTGCGAGTTGGGTGGTGCTTGGTTTTGACTTGGAGTCCATTTTGAAAAAGGAAACAGTAATGCCTCTGGCAGCTAACAAACAATATCTTATTATACCTAAAACAGAACACTAAAATATGTTTTCGAAAACATTTTAGGCAAGGAGATAATGAACAGGATCATGGTTCATCCACCACAACTTCTGACAATGGAAAGGCAAAAATAACAGCTCCAAAGTGTAATGAACTGAACTGAACCTGATCCAGGCTGCTTGGTGCAAACAGCTTATACCTTTGTCAGCAGATACCTTATAAAGCAGTATGCCATTTGTAAAGAAGGTGTGTGTATTCAGAATTCAAATTTCACAGAGACTCCGCATTATCACTGCAACCAAGGCTCGCCTTTTCTCCGCCTTCTTTTGTTAACACTGAAGCAAGCAGTTTATGCCGCACCAGTGTGTCATTCATACAGCACGCCGGCCCTGCGGAACCCAAAGAGGCGTGACGGCACACATCATGACATTGAGATCTGGGTGTTTTTAAAAAAAAAACTTGTTTCCCCCAGTTTCCACCTGTTAATCTAAACATTTATCCACCGACCCATCATATGGATGCAGTTAATAATGTATTGTGATTGAGATCCTGACCCCACCATGCATCCTGGAAAATGACAGCTGCGTTTTTGCTCTAAATTATATAATTACATAATTGCCATCAGTAAACAGCGGACGCTGACTGACTGACTCACTCGCGGGGAGGGATGCGGTTTTCTGGGGGAATGTTCACTGAAGTCTCGGTCGGGAGGGCTGACAGTCGCTGTGATTTCTTTTCAATACAAGTTGCCAGAGACAGTAACTACAAAAACACAATAGTGGAAGGTGACAAACACATGGTGAGCTAACGTTTTTTGCTCTGAATCGTGTCACATAATCACCGCCATTCAACTGCGGGAGCCTCCGGGCTCTGCTGCCTGAAACAGAACAGACAGGATGACAGATACCTTTCCATGTATGGATGCAGTATTATTTTCTTTCCTCATACAAGTTGCCAAAGACACTACCATTTACCACATTACTGTCGTTTGGTCCTGTAACGTTGCTTTGTGGGTTGAAAGTGTGGGACATTTCTCTGTTATTGGTTGAGTGAAGGATCTGTTTAGCTAGAATGTGAACACGGTCAGACCGCGCACCCCTGAGCCGCGCCTCTGGCTTTTCCTTTCACAAGACGCCGTCTCGCCTCTGCCGCAGCTGTGATACTACATCAGAGCCTCAGCGAAACTGTCCTCTCTCTGCATCTGAAACTTTCACACAGACAGTGAGGTGGAGTATCGGCGCTTGATTTCTGTACTGAAAGGGCAGTGTGGATCGGGCTATTGTATATATGGCCGTGCCAGATATAGAACAGGGAAGGAAAAGCAACACCAGGGCTCGCAAGTGCAAGGATTTCAGCCACATTTGCTACTAAAATTAGATGTATGCAAACTATGAAGTAAAAATTTGGCATGGGAATCACAGGATACCTCACGATACAATACGCGATACATTGCCCACTATACCAATTATATCACGATACAGCAATTCTGTGATAATTGATATATTGCAAGACAATCATAAAACGATACATCATGATATCCATCCAACTGAAGAATACAAAATGGCTGTAAAAAAGGTATAGTGCAGGATTTCTCTAGTATTCAGTGAAATTTGTTGTCAGTTTCACAGAATTTGACAGAGATGAAACACTGATCAAAAAGTGCATTAAGTCTTAGCACAGTGCTTCTTTTACAAACTCACTAACTGTGAATTGTCATTATCCCCATGTGCCATTACATAAACTGCCAAAAGTCCAAACTGTTAGAAAACAGCACAGTTCTGCAGTACAACAAGTTTTTCAGTCTGCAGATTAAATTTACAGAACTAAAGAACTATGAAGACAAATTAAGGTAAAAAAGAAAATATACACATTTCTTCATAAAAAGGCACACATAAAAATATAAATTTTGGTGCTTTGCAAGAATAACCAACTTGTGTATGTAAACATGTACACATTTTATGTTTATACTTTTTAAAAGCTTAACAAACTTGTCTTTATGTAAACCTTGACACATGTGAAAAACGCATGAGACTGGGATGGAAACAACTGTGCTCCCCCCTCCACTCCCTGTTTCGACTCCGTAGCTCCACACCGTTCTCGTGGACGCGCACGACTGTAGCGCTTGGAATATTCACGTCAAAACTTTTCTGTCATACACTAGCCATGGCCGAATTACAGGTAAGAAAGTACTTTACCTTTCTCTCGTGAACAAATTGAACGTATGAACAAACAAACATTACTTTTGCATTGTTTAGAAGAGCGATAGAGACCGACAACAATTATTTCTCGCTAACGTCTCAGCATGACATAGCCTACATGTCTGGCACTAATAAAGCTACGATATTTGTCATACTGATGTGATACTTATACAGCATAATCTAATGACAACAGCAACACTTATATATCACAGGAAAGAGGTGTGAATACGAAGAATAATAAACCAACATATAACGCTAAAGTAAACAATTACCCCCACATGCACGGACTATCAGGGACAACCACTTTATTCAGACACTTCTTTCTTTTCACCGTAACCTGAAAATAACTGTCACGTCCATATTTACACGGCACACGTCCTCTGTATGTCGTGTCGTGTGTGTGTATGTGTATGTGTATGTGTATGTGTATGTGTATGTGTATATATATATATATATATATATATATATATATATATATATATATATATATATATATATATATATATATATATGTGTGTGTGTATGTGTATGTGTGTAT